>NW_010542299.1:18822-27080 GCF_000687285.1 Phaethon lepturus | reverse complement strand
AACTCCACATCGTAGTTCGGCAGGCAGCTGATGGAAGCCATGTAGATATCAGAGAACCGCACCAGCCGTCGAGAGAAGTACGTGGGGTTGTGGAAGGTGCGGAAGATGCTTCCAAACTGGGGGTTGAACAGGTTCTTTGTCAGAGACCTGAGAGGAAAGAGACAGTGCTCTGTAGATAAAAGGCCATGGTCACAGATTCTTCCCCCTCCAATCCCTTAGCCCCAGAAGACATCTTGGGATTGCCCCAAGTACCCTCCAACTCAGGCTGTGATACAGACCAGTCCCTGTGCGGTGAGACTGTGATGAATATTCACCGCACTCTTACTCTTCCTTGTTTACCATAGCTGTTACGGGCAGGGACCGACCCACAGTGCCAGGAGCCACAGTAGCAGACAAGGGACACCACCTCCCCTCTCCCCCCTTGCCTTCAAACCAGTTCAGCTGTCCAGCGTCCCGGGCTGCACCGCTGCTTCCTGCGCCCCAGACAAGTGACACCAGAGAGGACCACAGGCCAACCGCTGCAGCACCACTGTCCCCAAAACAGGTTATAAAACAGACCCAGTGCAGACCTGGGAGCGAGCCCCCAAGAGACCTCATGAGCAAGGGGGACAACGCCCACCTGATCTCCTGACGTTCCTTCATCCACTCCAGCAATACTTGCTTCGACTCCGCATCCTGATACATCTGCAAAGACAACAGCAGAAAGCGCCACGTTGCATCAGTCCTGCAGACCACACGTCAGCTCCCCCCGGTTTCCACTGTAACTCACAAACCCACAGGTCCACTGCACCAGGAGGAGGAGGAGATATTTTTGAGAACACAGGCAAGATGGTACGTCCCCCAATTCCCGCGCTAGGCCGAAATCACAGACTCGGAAGGCGGCATACTACCTGCCCTGCTCAGGCAGGAGCTGTTTACCTGCATTCTCTCCAGCAGCCCCGTCAGAGCCTGCTGCCAAGTCAGGGAGTGCATGTACTGCTCTGTGTTTATGATCCGAATCTCCGTCTCCAATTCAGGAACGATGGCTCCAGTCCTCCAGCCATGACGCAGCATAAGGTCCTAGAGGTCGGGGTGAAAAAACAACCAAGAATTCAACAGGAAGACTGAAAGCCAAACACAATCCCACTTCCTAGAAGTGTGGTCTGTTCCCATTATAGATTCTCAGGGGACAGGCATCCATAGCCCATGCTGGGTCATGCCAGGAACACCTATCATCTCCCAGCCAGCAGCTGTGTGAAGCACCTAGAAATGCTGGATTCATACAAACTGCTCTCAGGTGTGCAGACCAACAGATGTTCTTTAGCCACAGAAAGTACTTCAGGAGCCCTTTCTCCACTGTTTGATTCTGCGTTGCAGCAGAGTGGGGATGCTTATGTGTCCTGTGTGTGCCCCAAAACCCGCAGGCTGCAGAGGACCCAGCACAGCATGCTGGAGACCTGAGCACTCAGAGCAGGGCCCTGCCTTACACTCCAACACAGCTGTGACCCCAACAGTCACACAAGCTTGCTCCCACCTCACTGGAGAGCAGAGACCTTTTCACTTACTTACCGCAAGGTCGCTGTACAGATGGTCGCCAAAGTAGAGCACTTTGGACCCACGCCAGCCTGTCAGCCTCAGAAAATCAAAGAGGTTACCCTGCAAGTAAAAGGAACACGGAGAGAAATGTGGTTACAGGCCAAATGCCTCCATCCGCACTGCATGGTACTGGGCAGCCACCCCAGCAGCGCTGTCGACGCAACCGGACGTGCCACCTTACCACATGCAGATGTGAGCATTCTCATGAGACATTAACCTGCTTGCTCCCCGCCACACAGACCCAGAGGTTTCTGTTCTTCCCCACCTTATCTCATTTTCCTTCCATGTGACAATGCCCTTGCACGTCCCTGAGCTTTTCTCATGCTACAGAAAAAGACAGAAGCTCTTCCGAAACCAGTAAGCAATTGAGGGGGAAGTTCTGTGCTCTAGGGCACAGCAAGTCAAGGGGACTACATGGACTAAAAAGGCAACAAAAGGAGGCAGATTAGAGGCCAAAAGTGAGAGACACCTAAATTAGAAAAGCTGGAGTGAAAGAATCCCTGGTGGTCTGGGTTCAGACATTGTTCAGCTCAGGTGACAGACAGTGACTGCACCCTGTGAGGCAAATCGGAGGGAAGGTGAGCACCATCACGCAAGGCTTTCTGAGTCAGGAGCATTTCAGGCTGTTCTCACATCACTGACCATCATCCCAACCTGAAAGATTAACAACACCCACGCATTCACAGGGACTGCTTAACCAAGCCAAAAAGCCAGGCAGCTTGGGTAGAGTCACCGCTAAGTAAAACAAACCAAACCCCAAAGCACCAGCTAAAGCACAGCGCAGAGCAGCTTTCAAGGCTTTCCAAATATCTGTCCGTACATGGAGGAGACTTCAGGGACCCCCCCCTTCTTCCATCTCCACACAAGTTTTCCACATGAGTCACAACAGAAACAAAACCCACTAGGAAAGAAAAAGGCCCCATCAGCACCAGCAAACCAGACTGTTCCAGCACAAGCAGTCAATGCAAACCTGCGAGCCACCCTGCAGCGATCTCTCCAGCCAGTCTCCAGTGCCAGGAAAGAGCTAGCACCCCTACCCAACAGTACTGGCCCAGGCAGAAAACCCCCAAATACAAGCCAGCTCCCACAAAAGCCTGCAGCCTGGCATTTGGCCACTGGCAACGTGCTGTATGCACAGCAAAGGGTGCCCAGAGCCAGGATGCTGGGCCTCCCGTTGCTGCATCATCACTGGAGCTGTGCAGACTTCCCTTAACAGCACGGAAACGGAGGGCCAGGCATTTCTTGGACATGACATTGCTGCTGCTCACTTTGAGGGTTGCTCAGGAAGCCACTGGCAGAGCAGGGAAATGGACTACAGCCTTGGGAGGAGGATGGTCCTTTTGCTGTGCTCCAGTCACCTCAAACAGCAGTGGACCTGACAACCAGGAGACCTGCACTTGGACCTCCACTGAGCCATAGTCCTGTTACATGACCTCCAGGAGCCAGCTGTCCTGCTCCCTGTCTCCTGAGACGGCAGTCTGGGGGAGGGATGGGAGTACATACATGCCACAAACAGAAAACACCACTTCTATCAGAAAGGAGGGCCTAGAGGGCCTTCACTTGAATTTCCCAGACCCCAGTGCAAAACACCAATCCTTGAGGTCCCATTCGTACGAGATAGATAGATACCCACAGCACAGCTACCATACAGCTGTTCTTCAGGGGGCTGGAACAAGTCTGCTCAGAGGCCTCTAGCAACATCACCAGCACAGCAAAGTCCATGGCCACTAACACATGCCAGAAAGAAGCATATTGTGGCACTCCAAGAAATCAAAAATGATAGGGACATGGTGGATTACAACCAGGATACACACTCTGTCACATCTCAAGAACCACACTTCTTGGCAGAGGATGGGATGCTAGCAGAGCGCTTGGGCAGACCCACTGGACTGGCCAGAGGCTTCCCCAACAAACAACACTACTCAAGGACATGACCTACTTCTCTGCCACAGGTCAGGTCCCAGCTACTTGACCGCAATCTCAGTTTCTTCCCGTGGGATTGGACAGCTCACATAACCAAGAACAAACCGTCCTAAAGCCAGAGGCAACTTGTTCTCAGGGGACAGACCAGCTGCAAGGAAAACACCCCAAGACTGCAAGTTCACCAGAGCAACAGCCCACCCTTGGGACACGCTTATCCTTCAGGAAGGGGAGGGGGACGGGAGCCAGGCTTTGTATCCTATTTGATCACCCTTGTTTCTCCATTCCCTCCTCCACAACCCCACCTTTTCCAATCTTACGGAGAACAATGTGGAGCGAGGTGTGGAAGATCTTTGCAAACACACCAGATTGCAAAGAGCTCTGCCTCCTTACCCACTCTTGGGAGCCCCTTCAGGACAAGAGTTTTAGGACCAGGACATCAGAAGAACCAAACTGCTCAATCAATCAGCCATGCTGGACAATGATGTCAGAACAGAGCTCCTACGCTCAAGGTTCCATTGTACACACAGGGGCAGGGGGCATTCACTGATCCCTGCTGCACATGCAGAGGATGTTTCCCTACTACCCCTTCTCACACAAACAGGGCAGCAGCAGGGAAAAACTCATCCTGGCAGAGATAACTCAGCACAGGTCCTCCTGGGCAGAAAGGCAAGCACCCAACACCCTAAGTCAACTGGCCCTGCTCTGTCTTTTGCTCCCTTGTCCCTGTCCTTCAGTCTCTAATGTCAAGCCCAGCTGAGCTGGGTGGCATACCTCACTCCTGTTACACGCCTTTCTGCAGCATGAGCTACATGGAGCTGGGTAGGAAACAGTTTCAGAGCTGCAGACAAAAAGCCTTCCTCACAGGCAGCTCTGGTATACCTTACTTTGGCTCTGCCTCCTGCAATTGTAAAAAACTCTGACTGCCAGGAGAGCAGCCTTTTCTACAGCTGGCATGAAGCATCTCTTGCCATTCTCAGAGGCTGGTTGATCGCACCTGACAGGCAACACAGCGCTCTGCAAGGCTTTCCAATACAGGAAAAAACCCTTTATTCTAATGCTTACAACCCAGCAAAAGCTGAAAGACTTTTCAGAGGCGTGCAAATCACAAGGCTATTGCTCCACAGCATGCCAAGAGACATGCTGAAATCATTTAGGGGGACAGTAGATCTCTGCATGGGGACAGAGGGCATCTCTCACTGCCATCAGCCAGCGTAGCACATAAAGCCTAGAGTGCATCTCCTTACAAGTTCCCTCTATCACAGGTGCTTTTTTCAAGCATTGCCATTTTTTACTTTTCAAACTTCAGTGTCAGACATCCACAAGTGACCTATAGAAGAACCCATCATTTTCCCCCACCCTGACTAAACAGATTTTCCTAGTTGGGGGACTTCCAAAAATGGGGACTTACATGAGTCCCTACCATTTCAGACTCTTGCTTCATACCCCTTATGCACCCAGGTCACATTACCTCTTTGTAGATCTTTCCTTTCTCCAGCTGGTTTATTTTGTCCCACTGCAGTGAGCCTTTATCATCCAGTTTTCGAAAAGGTCTGGAAAAAAAGCAGGGAGATGTCAACTTCCTTTGATTTTTGGTGATTGTTACCCAGCAACCACAACATTTGAATTAGAAAACTTGTTTACCTATGTAACAACTCATAATAAAAGCTCTACGTGAGAAGTGACCTTCTGGGCCTTCTGCGCTATTTTTCTCAGGTAAAGAGAAAGTGCAAGAGGGAAACATCTTTTCAAAATCCTTCCATTGACTGTAACCTTTTCATGCCAATATCCCTAACAACTCTTCTTGCTTTTCAGATCCAGAGAAGAGGTTAAAAAAAAAAAAAAAAAAAGACTCCCTCTGACATGCTAAGGCCAGGAAGGCTTTGCAATGAAACACTTTGTGTCGTGTTCCAGTCTGGCTACGCCCCAGCCCAGTGGAGACTGTGGAATGTCTTAATAGGATAAAACAGTCTGCAGAGCAGAGGGAAAACAGTCTCTGTGCTGTTCTGGGCAGCTGACCCGAGCTGGCTCCTGGTGTTCCTGAGGGCTTTCCTGGTTACCTACCACTTGGACAGAAGCAGCAAAACAAGGCTTAAGTTACTTGACCCCCATGAACATTCATGCTCGAAGGGAACATTGCTCCTCTTGGGATAGGAGTTCCCAACTGTGAGCTCTGGGGTCATAAGCCCTGGTATGAAGCTGCTGCACCTGCAAGCAAAGAACAGTCTCATCCAGAAGTACTGTATGATCCTTAGGGCAGAAGGAATCCAGCCTCTCACCATGAACTTTACAGCCTACCCGAGCAAGGAGCTCCTCAACCACGAGTAGTCTCCAGTGCACGCCTGCATTTTCCCTTTGAGAAAACACTCCACAGTTCACTACAGCTCACCATCAGGAGGTTCCTTCACCTTGGATGTATGTCATTCCACTGGCCCACTATATGAGCAGACCCTTTGGCACCATGCAGCCATAAGGTTTTATTTCCGAGATCATCATAGCTCCATGCTACATTTTTAAGACATTTCACCTACATCCCATGAAGAAAACCTTTAATAAAGCCATTTCATAGGTTTACTCCAGTTTATGCTAGTGGCCTGGGAAATGGGGGAAGAAAACACATAAAGAGGAAAGAACAGATCTCTCCCTCAAGGGCAGTAATTCCTGGTCAGTCGTAAGTTGAGGCAACAAAGCAGATACAAGTTCCCAAAGCAAATAACCCAAAAAGCAAAGTGAGCAGCAGCAGCTTGCCTATCAGCTAGTCCCTTGGCAGCTCCTAACTGACCACAAAACCCAGCCGCCACATACAAAGGCCTGCAGAGCTGCCAATTACCAAATGACATGTATCCAGCAACTAAAAAAAAACAAACAAAACCAAACAAACAAAAAAACCAACCAACAAACAATCCAAAACAAAACCCAAACCACACAGATATTTGCTGTGGGGAACAGGAAAAAGAAAGATTTTAGTACATTCTCAAGACCTAGAGCCAAGAAACGGCCAGCTCTCATACACACCGTTCCATTATTACCCCTAAAAATCTAAGTTAAGCCCAGACCATGACAAAACTGATGAGGCTTAAGACAGCCAATTTTAGAAACACGCTTTCTGCTTGGCACTACACATTCCATCCACTTATTCCCAGACTGGTCAGTTTTCATCTCCTCAGAGACTATCTGAGAGGGCAGCAGGCAGCTGAATCCCTACTAGACCTAGATTATGCTTAGAAAAACACTACTCTTTTGAAAGGTAAAAGGAGCTGTTTACTCCAGGAAAGGGGCCCCAGAACCTCAGGCCCACATGCAGCAGTGCCGTATCGCCCCAGGACACGTACTTCCGCCGATCAGTGAAGAAGTTGGGCTTGTCAGCTTGGACAATGACCATGTCGAATAAGTCCCGCCAGTTCTTGCCAACCATGTGTTTCATTCCTTTGTCCCTAAGGGCAAAGGAACAGAAAAGTTAACAGATCCGGTACTCTTTTGCACCCAACACAGCATCTTTACAACAGTCTGTCCTAAATTTACTCTCAATTCAGTAACAGCGAAGAAAGCATAGAGATCTGTGAATTCCCCCAAGGCTGTCTCATTGCATGGAGGATTGAGGTAGCGCTTTGACTGTTTCCAGCTGTCCCACCCTTTCTCCTGTACCATGGGAAGTCCAGAAAAGTCTATAATGCAGCAAAAGCTGCTAGAGGTAATCTAAAGCAGCAGGTCTGTAATGTTGTGGCCAGCCATAGCCTCGTATCTTCTTCAAAAGGTGAGAGTCAGTGATGCACAGAGAGCTGTGGGGTGCAACATTCACCACAGCTGGTTCTCAGAGAGCACTCTCATGATTGTTGCCACAAAAACCTCTAGCATACAACTTTCAGATGCTCACAGGAGAGAGCGCCCTGCACAGCTCTTGTGACCCATCGATGTGCAATAATGGTACTCACACAAAGCTAAAGGGACTGTTTGTAATGAGGAAGAGTTTCTTCTTGTGGTTCACCAGTCGGTTTAGCACAGCATAGATTTCATCCCCATGCAGAATATACTGTTCTATATTGGAATAAAACAGACACATCAATCAAAAAATTTTGGTATAAGTCATGACCACATTTCTTTAAAAACAAAAACAAACCTAGCCCCTATTCCAATAGGAATGCAAAAGGCCTGAGTTATACCCACCTCAGGCCGGCAGGTAGTGAACTACCATGGTGATAAAATGGCCTTCCTCATCCTCGTCAATCCCATCTAGATAGAAGAAAAAAACTAAGGAACTGACAAGGTTGGCAAAAAAGAGGGTTGATACCAACCCATCACAAGGGACAGGCACAGCCACTCCAGGCCATGTTGCTACTTTCTTTCCCCTGAATGACCAGGAAGCCTTCCCAGATGGTGCCTTTGCATGTTCACATCATGCCAAGGACTGTGACCCCTCGCTTACAGGCTGAAGGAAAACAAATGCAAGCAATGAGGTAGCCATTTCCTCCATTAAAATAGATCCTGACCCTAAATACCACTTGGTTCTTAATGCCACTCTACCCCTCAGCTGCCTTTAGGCATGCCACAACCAAGTATGTCATTGATGTCTGTGTCCCTCTGACTCCTGTGACTGCATGTAGGGCCTACACAGTCTTCTTACACAGAACGCCACACAGTACGAGACACATCAAAATGGATTTGGCACCAGAGCTCTACTTAACTCACCCATATCTTTTTCAATCCATTTGTACATCACTCCTTTCACATGTACATCTCTAATAGCATCCTAAAGAAAAAGGCAG
>NW_010542299.1:0-18733 GCF_000687285.1 Phaethon lepturus | reverse complement strand
ATGAAGAAAAGCTACATTAATGCTAAGCAGAGGACCTTGTACAGTGAGGCTCACCAACATGCCAAAAAGAAGAACACAGTGGCTAGCTCAGCCGATACAGTACAAGGGGAAAAATCTCAAAACCTGTCTGTGAAAGCACAGTTTCCTTCCTGCTCCTGGAAGCCAGCACGTGTTAACACGCTGTTTCCAAGGTAATCACAACTCTTCAACTCCAAAACCACTTACTGCCCCAAAACCATACTGGCCCAGACACTAGCTGGCTTTTCTTCCTCCCTATGTCTGTGGAAACTCTGCCAAAAATAACCCAAAAGATGGGAGCGTGGCTGAGGCGAACAGCAGGAAAAGCGAGCATCTGTGATTCCAAAACGCTCCCCACAAACCAAGGAGGGCTACAGCTCCCAGCCCTGGATGGCCAGCAGGCGCAGGCAGAGCAGAAGCTTCCGCTAGGAGGGTGAGGGTTTTTTGCTAAAATAGAGCTGCCCCCTTTTGAGGAGGGAGGCAAGTTAAAACAGATATTGTCAAGGGCATCCAAATATCCTCTATTTTCCAGGCCAGAGGCCAAGAGGCACCACATTTTTGGACACACCCAACTGAGATTCTTCCCAAGTCTCCATTCAATGTGATATGCCAGATACACAAAACCATTTCCAGGGCAGCAACACATTTTACAGTGCTTGCAAACGCTTGTTTTAATGGTACCATTTTCACCCCAGACAATTTAGACAGGTAAACAAATGCTGCCTTTCCCCAGGACCCCTAAATCCCTGTTACACTGTGTGCTCCTTCGGGGGTTGTCCTTTCAGACTGGATTCCCACACTTGCCACTGACATTGCTGTGGCGACACTTGCACACACCACCACACAGTCACCTGGTCTCATGGCAGGGCTGGTGAAACCTGCTCGTCACCCCAAAAATCATTTCCTTCAAAGCTGGGAGAAAACCAGAATTTACAACTTAGATGAAGGATGATGAAGGAGGAGGCGGCATCTCTTCAAAACAGAGTTTTAGAAGTCGTTTTCCACCATGTGTATTTGAATTGTAAAAAAGCAGAGGTCACATTCACCAAGAGACTGCCTTATTGGAAAGAAACAACAAAAAGCAAGAGTGCTAACAAGAAAACAACTTTCTTTTGACCAGTACTGGCACTAAAATCAAGCAATGCTTTGGATTTGTGTCAAAAGTATTTTTGCAGAGCAGAAAGAGATTCCAGTGTGCTCCTTCCCTAAACCCCTGTCCCTGCAAAAAGCAAAAGAAGCAACAGAGGAAAAAAAAAAAACCAACTGTGTGTGTGTGAGAATTATAAGGTTCCTGAAGGTAAAATCTTGGTAGCCTGGGGAGGTGTCAAACAGGGCTCAAAAGCTCCTCCAAAGGAAAGCAGGGCAAACTGTATGCTCTTACTCTCAAACAGGAACCAACCAAACTGGTGTGACAGGACTACTTAGTTTACATGCCAGCTTCAGCCTTTACCATTGCCTCGGGGTCTGCCCTTTTGACTCAGTGCGGTGTCTCTGGCACTCAACCTGCTCCCAAACACACAGCGCTGCACTCAGGACTACCACTAAGAATTACAGAAGAGTGTCATGTTTAGACATGTCTTAACCCACTGTAAGCCTGTGTTGTAATAACAGCTGGGGCTACGCAAGTCCCCTCGGACACCTGTCTGTGTAGGCACAGAAGGATCTCTGTGCTCACGTCTGCAAACCGTTTCTTTGCGCTTGCACTCAGGTACTGCAAAGGGATAAGTTTTTCTAAAATGTTTGCTTATCCTCATTGTACAGAAAAAAGCAAGAACTCTTCTGGTGAGAGCACAGGACAGTCCCCAACTTTTCAGTATAGATTTTAGGCATTGGCACAGATTTTCTGTCATAGCTCTCTTCCCTGCCTACCTCAGTCACTCCTCAGGAACAACCACATCCCTCAGCAAAGGATGCAAAGGCAAATGCCAGGATTAGCGCTCAGGAGTTTGTGGGCTTGAGCACACCATTTGCCCTGTACTGAGTATGGATTAGGCTGTGGCAACCACACATCTGCTCTCAAGATTTCAATTAGGAATATGTCCATTTTGACCTCAAAAGAAGGCTCAGAAGACACTCTTGACAAAAGGCCTTGGGATTCACCAGTACCCCCTCTTCCCATTCCCGCCCCTCCCGCCCTCCAAGAGCAAAAGCAACTACAAAAACTAACACCCTAGAAACATGTTAAGGTCTTGTGGGAAACTGGCTGGCACGTTCTTATCAAGCACTTACAGAAGGTCAGAACGTAAGCAGTAATCCTTGGCTGCAAAGCTGACAGGGTGGATCCTTATCACAAAAGAGGCAGCACAGATGTGGAGCTCCATTTCCCTCACAAGGTGACTGAACAGTGTATGTATGGGCTGCTACCAGTGGATGAGCATAAGATTCCCACAAAGTACAAATCCAAAACCCCTTTCCATGGAAAAAGGCATGCGATAAGGCTTGGCTACCGAGCAATCTCAAGCACTTAACATCTTGCTTACAGCATTAACTAAGAAGTCAAACAGTACCCCTTAACAATGCTAATGATCCCGTGCGGCCCTTTCAAATGCCAGGGGTGAAGCTGGAGGGCACAGTTAGCACCTTGGAGTAACTGGCTCTTGAAAGCCACAGGAAAACACTCCAAAAGGATCAGACTGCTTTGTAGCTGCAAAGGGGTGGATTCTCGAAGCAGGCAAGGGCAGGAATTTCACAATCGCTGTATAAAACAAACTGGTACATGGCCAGACCAAGCCTTTTCGTAAAATGAGATATTAACAAGAAAACAGAGCTTAAAAGTCTGCGGAACCAGAAAACGTTTACACAAGCTTTGTGACATATTTCCCACGGAAGGGCCTTCAACCTAACCAGCCTAGGCACTCTTGCAAGAGATAATGCACAGCAACGCCAGCTCTGTAGTACAGACAGAAACCTAACATGTTCTGAAAACACAGCTTTGAATATTCCCTGGTAATACTTTGATCTAAAGGGGCAACAACACCAACATATTAGGCTACTTGCTAACAGCCCCTTAGGTTTGGGGAATGTAGAGCTCACCAGTGTTAACAAGCCAAAGAACTCACAGTTCTGATGTGGTATGAGCTATAGGGCAGTTGACATTTTACTTACAGATATATCCTTGTAAAGATGCACCTGGTCAAACTCGATGCCATGAGTTATGAAATAATCAATGACTGAAGAGAGCAGCGTCATTTCAGGAAGAGAAAAAATGTCCATAAACTGCTTAAGTGACGGACCCTGGAAAGCAAAAAATGAAGGAGACACATTAAACAAAAAATACTTGGGGGGAAAAAAAAAAAACAAAAGTAAAGACTACAAACAAATTCATATCACCCACTACTAGCTGGAAGACATTCCAGGCTAACAAAAAGAAAAACACTAATGTGGAAAGTCCCAGCCGGTCAGCAAGTAGCCCTCTCTTTTCAACCAAAACACTAACCTAATGCATTAACACTTCACAAGAGAGAGGCTTCTCCTTCACAGAAATCATTAAACAAAGCCAGCATCATTAACACCCTGGGGTGGAGGAGGAGGAATCGGGGTCCCAGCCACTAGTCTGTCCTAGACACTGACTTTTATTTCAACACCATGCCCTCTGCTTCCCACTTGGCCTTTTGGTATTACCATGGATGCCAAGAGACAACGCTCTGCTATCTCCAGAAGCGGCTATTGGCCCTTGCTGGAGGGCAGCATCTTAAAGATCACAGAAGGTACACACGGTAGAAGCTGACAGAGGATACATGCTGCCTAACGACAAACATGTGCCACTGTCATGTCAGGATGTAACAACAGTAACGTCTCGCATTTAGTCTGGTCTTGTAAGTGTAGGACAAGAGACTAGCAGTCTGCAGCACTATCTAAAGGCAATATTGGGACAACACAAATCAGCGTCAAGAAAGAAGATGAAACAAACAGCACTTTGCCTGAGGTCTGTTACCAAAAAAGATGCTGCGATCAAAAGCTATGTCGGTGTGCTGAGGCTTATACAATGTCTATCCATCCATCCAGCACAGGACAACTTGACCTACAGCAGAAGGGAACACAAAGAACTGGATTGGGCCCCATATCGCACACAGTGGTGCTGCTTAGCGATACATGCTGAATCCTTTCCACAGACTTTTGTCCATTTTGATGTGTGGTTGCTAAAGGAACATTTCTCTCACTAGCAAAACCAAAATTTCCTGAAAATACCTCCCACCTTTTTTTCCTGTTCAGGGATTCTGAGAAAGAAGCAAGAGGGACACAGACAGGCAGTTCCTACCGAAATCACTAGGTATGGGATTTAGCAGAGCGCAGCAGAGCAATGACCTGTCCCACCAACACCTCAAGCAGAGAGGAGACAGTTAAACATTCAGTGTTAACAGTAGGTAAGTCAACTCTGATTTTGTTTTTGTGCCTTATGCCATCATCCTACAAGGCAAGTCCAGCCTCCCCCCATCCATTAAGTGGCCTCCGCTTCCTTATAGCGGACATAATGACGCAAGTCAGGATGAAAACTGGATCACAGTTTTAGAAAGAATGTACATATGTTTTTTCCACAATGCCCGTAAGTTCCTCACCTTCATTATAGGCCAGCAGTAGTCCTGCCAGTAAAAGCCACACTAGTTGTGGTGTTTAACGCTGGGCAAGATCTGTGCCTACCTACTGCAGGTGTTGGTATGCCAGTAGCTGTCCATGCACTTGCCAACAGAGCATCGAGAAAACTCTTAAGGGAGAGTATTTACACACTTCCCCTACATCAGTCCCACTTGTCTCAACTGGAATCACTTGTTGCCTGGAATCACTGACCTGGCAGACCTTCCTGTTACCCATACAGGTAGCAACATCAGCATGGCAGACTGAAGAGGACAAGATCAAAGATCTCTGCTAAAGCCTCACTCCACACCAGTTGCACTGCACCAGCAGTCATCTTAACCCAGATGCTTTCCCACTAATGTGCTAGTGGCACAGGTTGAGCAGCCGTTGCTGGATGCAAATGTCATTAGTTGTATATACTTTCATTCTCTTTAGGATCCACCTATTAGTTTATGGAGTTCATTGCTTTATTTAGAGAGATTTGCCCCTTCGCAAAGAATAAGCTGCTATCCCTACTTGTGTGGCCAAATGTTATAGCAAATTTTTCAATACTAACTACAGGAGAGAAGAAAACACCTGGTATGTACAAAGCAGCACAGAAAGGCACCTTGGCATGAGCACCTGGTCCTACAAAAGGCCACAACTCGAAGCAGATTTCATGTTTACGATTATTTAAAAAGAAAGGTGAAATCATCTCAAGTTTGCCAGGAGCAAGGAGAGTTGTACAGCAGGAGGCTAATCGAGTGCAGTTTACAGACAGATACCAAATTCTAAACACAAACATCCTATTTCAAAGATGGAAACAACATTGAGCTATAAACAGAGTATATACTTATCCAGAAAGCAACCACTCAGCTTAATTGTTCCCAAGAGAGAGAGAAATCAAAAAGCGACCTTGCTGGAGACTTCACACAGCAAACTCAAAGAGGTATTACCAGAGGAAGCCTGCCCTTCTCCTTCCAGCTTCCCCTAAGGCAACTGAACTAACAAAGGGCAAGAAACAAAGCAATTCTGAGGGGAAAGGGATGTGAACGGCCCCGCTTGACCACTACCCCACACTAGACACTTGAGGAAGAAAACCCTCTCCTAACTTCCTCTAGTTCAGGCAACCAAAGGAATTCTACATCTCCTTACAGACAGAATTTCAATACTTAACTGTGACACTCGTGGATGCCAACCCTATGAATAACATCCACTGAGTAGGTCTAGAGAGGTGTGGAGGGGAATCCCTTTCACGAAGGGGAAACCCCCCACCCACCCAAAAACAAAGACAGAAAGGCATTGCAAGCACCCTGCTGCTAGACACACATACCTCCTCCCACACAACTCACTGCAAACACCATCATTGCAGGCTACCCTGGTAGCTTGGGAGACAGATTTGGCCAAGGAACAAGCGGAGAACATCTCCCTATCAGTCTCCAGAGCCATTCAGCTCTAGGCCAATAGCCCTGGTGTTTAGGAATGCTTCGCAGATGGCTTTCACATGCTAAACTGCTAAATAACCTCTGGGGCAAATTCCCACTAGAACAAAAACACACACTACAGCTCACTAGGGACTGAGCCTTTCAGAGTCCAAGGGAGGCTGGAATCATTTACATGCTTATACAATTCACTCTGTTTTCCTAGTTATTAAAAGAGCTGCCGCATCACACCAGTAAAGGCCTTACAATACCTTGCCGTAGAAGTCACTCATCTGGTACAGGGGGATGTGCTGCGTACCACCGTAGAGTTCAATTACCTCTTCGTCAGGCACTGGTTTGAGCCCTCTAGACACAAAACGACAGACATAGTTTGTCAATAATCACCGGTCTGCACAGAGCTACACACTGCAGAGAAAGAGAAGATGGGACAAACAGGCTCCTTTCTAAAACTCACAAATTTCTCTTGCACGAAAGAGAGAGCCAGAGAACCTGACAGCTACATGGTTTCTTAAGATTCACATAAAATCTTTCCCGAGACATTCTTCAGATACCTTGTTTGCTCCTTCAAGTTAATTGAGGGGCTTTATCCACATTCCAGAAGAGTTCAGACAGAGGCTTCTCTCTGTATGCTGTCAATCTGCGGACAAGACTGACCCACCACATCAGCCCCACGATTTGACTTTGGCAGCACTGGGTAACTGTAAGTTTGGAATGCTTGCTTCCACGAGGTATATCAACGTTAAATGCAAAGGTGTAGGAAAAGAGCTTTCTGAAAATGAGATTTCCTTCCTATTCAGTTTTCCTAAGCAAAACAAGTTCTTTCCTAAGACCATTCAACAGAGATTGCTGTTTTTCCCCAAAACACCATAATCACAGGTATGGCTAAGAGCTGCACCATTCATGAACATCAGGTTATCTGACTGCTGCACGTTTTGCCTCTTGCACAATTTTTGATTGCTGTTTACTCAAGCAGTCAGCAACTTTCCCTTTCTCCTTTCCTATTCAATCACGGTATATCCTCTGAGAAGTTAAAAGTTGCCACAGTTGTGCTCAAAAGCAAAGGACAGTTTAGGAAAAGGACACTTCAAGAAGGATAGTTACAGATAATAGCAGAAAAAATGTTTAAATGCGTTATAGCTAAAAAACTTTTTATGAAGCTGAAGTGAAATATGGGGCAGTACCAAGCCCTCCTCCCCCCGCCACCCCAAAGCTAACACTCAAAGAAGCCAATTCTCTTCGATTATGAAACTCCCTTCTTAATATTCTTAGAGTGTTTACTGTAACTGAAGCTTAACAGCAAAAGGACAGAGTTCAAGAAAAAACCCAAAAAAACCAACATTGGCTTCCATGCTTGGGAAATACAGATTTACAGGAGCTTTTCTGCCGACATCTATAAATTACTACTTCTTACAAACCAACCCCACTCCACTTTGGGACAAAGTTTTCTCCCAGTCTCTAGTCTCACAACTTTTTTGAGACAAGTTTGCTCTGCACTGTTTCATTCACTTATTGCAAAGCACACCCAGCTCTCTTTGGAGAACAACAGAACAGAAGGAAAAATAGGACAACCTAGGCCTCAAACTGAGCACAGATTCTGATACTTTTTTGATATATCTGCACTGCTTTAAGATTTTATTTCCACATTCAGACCACTCTCCTCTTAGCTTTGTGACAAGACAAAGCGTGCCACTGCTGGGATACACTCCTGCCTGAGGAAGAGAGGCCCGTATGTGGACTACATACAGAAGAGTCGTTTCCTAGTTGCACTTTTTGCTTACAGACATCAACCCAGATATGCTGTAGCTGCAACTCAGACATCACGCAGAGTACGTGACCACATGTGTCATTAAACATTACAAAAAGCTCCAGGTCTTCCCACACACACTTGGCTTGAAATGCTTGAGAAAAATAACTCCCTGCAATTATATGCCAGGTAAGCATTTGAAGCAAGTGCAAACAGGATAAGCCAGATGAGGCTGTGCTCCGCTCACCCCCCATATGCCATGAACATAGAGTCAGATTTAGTAATCCACCTTTGCATATACGGGCCCTTAGAAAACGATTTTCAGAACTGACAGACCTATATGCTGTCCCCAGTTGGACATAATGGAAAGCATCGATCTTCATCAGAAGACTCTGTGATAAGGGATAGATATTTACTGTTAGAATTGGGTAGGTTTACAGTGAAACCTTATTTAGGTTTCAAATTCCACACAAATGACTTTTAGAAAATAAAATTCAATATAAACATCCCACATCTACGTACTTTAAGTTGCACTCACTCCCCAGCCACTTCACACACTTACTCATATTGTGACTTTTTATTGGCCTCTCTGGCAACAGACCATCTTTCTATGAGCCGAAGTACCACTGTCTGTTACACTCCAAAGTTAGTGGACAGGGATGCCGTTGGAAAACAGAGAAAATGCTCCTGTGACTCAGTCTCTTCTTATCTCCCTTCCAAAAGCACACACGTTCCAAAGGAGCTTTGTGTGCACAAGAGATCTATTTCTCTTCACATTTATCTTAAACAAGTTTTGGTTTAGAGCACAGCTGTGGCCAGTCATTCTCTTTAGCCAAGAGCTCTCCCCTCCACCACTTCTCCCCCTCCACAATAGACATTTAAGCAAAGATGTTCAAGAGCACACCAGGCTGGTAACATTAAAGCTTTCTTTGCATTTTTTTTTTTTATCAGACTTCCCTATTCATGAGTCATCCTTTCACCTCCATCCATCATTCTGAAGCTGTAACACAATTCTCAGGACATGGAAAGCAGCCTCACACTAAACCCGCATTGCTCTGCAACTCAAATAAGGACACAGCATCAAATTATTTGTGCTGTTTCTACCACAGTGCAAGGTAATTGATTCCACAGATCATTCACAACCTTCAGGCACCTTCTTTTATCATAGTATCATATCAGTGCAGGTTGTTACACCTTGGGCAGACCTCCCACTAGTTTGTGAGGAGTGCAGGCAAATATGCTGAAAGATTTAGACAAGCACTACCCAGTTTTTCATGTGTTTTGCAAACTCCGATCCTGAGAAGAGAGAGTCCTCACCTTCTACTCACTCAAAGGGCACTCTGCTTGGCTAGGCTAGTCGCCTCTGTGTTCCTCCGATATATCAGCCAGAGATTTAAGCAGAGAAAGAAACTTCAGTTTCTCACACATCTCCTTCTTACTTTGTAAAGTCAGAGGCATGAGCGGTCTGCTGCCATGCTGTCATGGCAGCTCAGACAAAAGACACAGGAAAACTCTATATAGTTGTTTCGTCATTCTCTTTTGTTGACGCTGCTGGAGAACAGCACACACACTCCAGCCTGTACTGCCTGCTTCCCTGAATTTACTCAAAGCTCAGCATAAGAAAAGCTACTACAATGAAGCAACTTTCTCTGCTGTGCTCCTACCTCACTGCCTGGCTGCAGCAGCCAGCATTACATCACTGGGCATCAGGCTTTCAGGGAATCCGTCCAAAGTACTGAAAAGGGTTAAAGCTAATGCTTGCACTTTTCTTGCCTATGCTTCTAAGAAGCATGCATCTCAAGTAGCTTGGATCTTTTTCCAAGCAGTCCTATTATTCGGGGTGGGGGTGGGGAAGGCTTCCTAAAGCATTCTCCTGACAAGTAATTTCTATTATTAGAGTAAGACATAATGCCTCAGCTCCTGGCAAGTGCTTGTAGATGCAGGATTGAGGTTTGTTGTTTAAATTTCCTTAAAGACAAAAATGATCACACAAACAAGCTGAGTTTTCTATTAATTAGCTTGTGGGATTAACTGACTTTTAAATTGGCAAGGCTGTTCACCAGAGGTCTTTGCTAGAATGTCCCATTCTGCTACAGGCTATGCAAACGCCAAAGACATCTTTCCCTTGTAAGGTTTATAAGCAAGAACCCAGGCAATGAAAAGCACAGCCACCCAGACTATGTATTTCACTGATAGTTTGGTGATTGATGTTATTGTAAGCAATGACAGAAAGTATTTCCACCAAAAACATAACACAATGGAAGACAAAGCCCAGAAGACTGAACTTTGTACAGCTTACCTTTTGTACATCATAGTGAAGTCCGCGTATGGCAAACCCTGGAATGTAGTCATACTTCCCAAGCCCTTCTGGATACTGGGAAGACAGACAGTAACATCGTTAGAGGCCTAAGCATTGGGTTATCAACAAAATTATTTCACCTGTTGAGCTGGCTTTGTTCTACTAGTCTCTCACCCCAGGCATAAACTGACCAAGGAACAGATGCACTTCATTTTGCCCCTTCAACAAAGAAAGTGGATGAACAGAGAAAGACATAAAGAATCAGGATCTCCAAAACTAGTTTCTCTCATGCAAGGGACACTAGTGAAAACGTAAAGAGATTCACTCGGGCAGTAAGGACAGTTCTAGTAAGCTCCAGTCAATGCATATATTTGGCAAAGCAATGGCACTGCAGAGCCCCTCTAAAAAGAAAGACATGACGAGAAGAAATGCACAGACTAGTCACCTATTGCAAACAGGGTGTCCATTATTGGACATGCTATACAGCATCATCCATGTTGACTCACACACGTCAAGTCCTGTATGGCTTCAGTGTTGGCCCACGGTTCATGTTTGTCCACCACTATGGACCTCAAAACAGCAATTCTGTAGGCTTTCCATACTTAGGTAAAACAGACCAGACCTTTCTAGACTAAGGTTCCTGCTCTATATTTATAAAACCTCAGGAACGTACAGCATGGTAAATTGTCTCAAAGGAAATTAATTCCACATACAGACAAAACGTTCTGCAATCAAAGATTGTGAAACATTAAATTTATCTCAATAAAACAAGTAATTGACACATGCACAGAATGCGGCATTTTGCAAACACATCTGGGGCATTGCAAAGACAGCAGTAAGCTTAGTTGAGTGGAAATTCTTAGCACACCATTACCTTGAATTGTTCTATTAGGATGTCTCTGGCAGTGTTGAAAATCATAGAGTGTAGTAAATTAGAATACTGTGCTAATGTGTAATCGTAGTCAAAGCCATATATCTCAACATCTCCCAGGCTGATCTCATTGTTAGCGTAGATAGCGGCCGGGTTGAGGAGATTGCAGACTCCTGGTGGAAGGAGATCTAAGGGAAAGGGGAGAGGTTAGAGAAACCGAGAGGATCACTGAAATTTCAACTTTTCATTCCGGACCTGACAGCAGCTGGAAGTACCACACAGCAGCAGCAGCGGAGCACAGTGCTGCTGCCGAAGGCTGCTGCCATTAACCCACTCAAATAATCCTCCCCATGAAAAAAACCCCACTGTGAAACCTCTGGCTGCGTCTGGTGATGATGCGAACCACTTTCACAGTAAGACTGACCTTTTGTGTCAGGAAGACACAAAACAATGTCCTCGGGTCTCTGGCCTACATGAAGCAAGACAGACCAGAGATTTTGAAGTGTCAAATTTCTAGCCCACAGCAGCTGTATTTTCAGCAGGCTCACCAACATGAAAGGTAGCTGTCAAACATCATCAGAAAAACAAGCGACTCTCACTTAAAACTTGAGCAAGACAAACAGGCTAACTCTCCTCTTTGAGAAATCTAGATTACTTCAAACTAGAAATTTTGAGGTTTGCCTTTTGGCATTTTTTGTTTCTCACAGAAGCAGCCAGACTTCACAGAGCAATCCTGCAGGTACCATTAGGGCTTTTTTAAAATTATTAACGGGCAGGATAAAACAAGGTTTTGTACAAACAGCAACAAAATGTTAAAAACCCCCAACATATTAAGCTCTGCTCTTGGAGCACGTAATGCTGATAGCAACAAGTTCTCTGCTTTCCTCCGATAAACAGCTGTGGAATCAGCTCAGTCCTTGCGTGTGGCTTGTCACTCCAAAACAGGGTTACTGTTCAAGATGCTTGTGAATAACACTTCGCTCCCCAGACCACTGGCAAAATGGGGGTTAAGTGACCTAGCAGCTGAACCACCTGTATATCCTTTTCCAGAGCTAGTCTAGAGAGCAGAGAGCTTTAGCTGCACTACAATGGGAGAGACAGGAACAGACCCTCCCCAGGCTTCCCGCTCCACGAGAGCTGTCCATTGCAAGATGAGAAAGAGCAATAAAAATAGTTCCCTGTAGTAGGTTGCCTAGTCACATCCACACTGGGGGACAGAGAGGGGAAGGAGACATTTCCTCCCCCCTCAGAGGCAGCAATTTTCTCTTTGAATGATAGGAAAAGTGCAGACATTTTCCAGATCCTACACAGCATCAGCAGGTAGGATGTTTTTTTTTTCCCTTCCTACCTTAACTTTTGGCTTTTAGCAAGAACCCCTGTGCCGGTTCTTTAGTGCCTCCTTGCTATAAAACCAAGTTTCATCTGAATCTAGAACAAAAAAAATATTATTAGAAAGAGATACCAGCCATTCCCAATAAAGACTTTGTCTGGAATGATTACAGGATTTAGGTAAAAGTCCAAAGCACATTTGCGAGTACTAATCCAAAGAGGTGACCAAAGAAAGAGAGGATTCAGATATGTCATAATACTTATTTTTAAGGGGAGAGGCACATTACAAAACATACCAACCCTCTCTCCTAGCTCACTTTCCTGTGGCCTTCAAATGCAATTCACCAGATCAATTAGAGAGGAATTGCTAGAAAAGAAAGCAGTATTTTAAGACAGGAGGGCTGACTTACTGGCTACACAGGAAGATCAAGAGCCCTCTTTCAGTGACTCTGCTGGTGGCAAAGTTCCTGGAAGAGGCTGACGAGAGCGGACGCAATCAGAGTACTTCCCACTGGGATTTTAAGAGATGGGAAACGTAAATAGGATTCAGATGATCACAACTTTCATCCTCTCATCATAAATGCCCTCTGCACCATAAACAAACAGAGCTCCACTTCCTGCCTCACCTCCAGATCACTTGTGGGAAGATCTTTTTCTAAGTGTATGCTGGGATTTGCAGGGTGTTATGTTTCTTCTTCACAAGGAAAATGACACAACCTTAATCACATCATGGTGCAAATATGCAGTGCTTTTCTCTCCTAATGGAAGCACTTTTCTTAGGACAAATGCAACCCACTTGCTGCTACAATATCCCTACATAGAGGTCAAGCTCTTCCAACATTTACCATTTGCTAAAAGATTTATAACAACACCTTATGATAGTGTGAGAGCAGCACAAAATCCCATTGCCCGAACCTCATCTCTCCTTTCACAGAAGGCATGAGACCCGTCTAGATTCAACAACATATGCCAGCTACAACTTTTACAAAAATACAATCAGGAAAAGCTAAGGGAGCGGTACGATTTTGTAACAAGGAAAGGGTAGTCTGAGATTCGCCACGTGCATGAAGCGAGTCTTACCTGTGATCAGAAGCATAAGCAGTAACTGTGCCACACAGTATGATTTATGAAGTATATTTAGACCCACTGGATGAAGTCATGCTCCTCCCTGCCAGCCTCAAATGTACAGAGCCTGTCTGTGTTCTCTGACAACCTCCTGCCCAGCTCATTTTACCCCACTCAGACATTTTGTCACTAACTTACACAGCATGTTCTCTCTTACTTCATAAGGGCTGAAAAGAGATGCATACGCTAGCCAAAACGCTTTTTCACCATTGCCTCACACATAACGTGTTCCCTACGCACACTTCCTGCAGCTCCGCACATCTCCTGGCTGTGTTTCCTATCGCACATCATCGTCACCAAACCAACCCGCGGCAGCTTGCTGACAGCTTGCTCTTTCCACGCCATCATCCTCCATCTTAAATTTACAGTAGTTTCAAAGTCACTGATCCCCTAAAGAGAAGAAGAAAGCTCTGGGTTTCAGTCCACAGACTCATGCTGCACGTTTGGCTTACTGTAAACGTCCACTTGCAGCATCGTCCTCAATAGAGCGGTCGGTGTCAGTCTCCTCTTTACGCTTACACAGCGACTCTGCAGGTTCAAACTACTGCAGAGAAGAGACAGAAGCTGGGAGCACACGCAAGATCGGTTTCAATACAAGAGCCCAAACATGCCTGGGTTACCAAGAAGTTTGGGGTTTTGCTGGGTTTGCTTTTTTGTGTGTTTGCTTTTGTTTGTTTTGTTTTTTAAGTTAATCACCTGGGCGGTTACAAATTCTGAGTGCTTAATCAAGTCCTGGGCTGCAGACTTGGGCACTGCTGCTCTGCTGACATTGAGCACGTAAATCTGCCAGGGATCTTTGCCTCAGTTTGCGTGGCAATCATCAAGTCAAAACAAACAGACAACAGTCTCCAAAAGCCTATGAAGATGCCATTTTTCAAGAACAATAGCTTTTGCTTTTCCTCTGCCAAGACACTGAAACAGATTGCTGGACAGATATGATAAATTACAGCAAGGGAAAAAAAAAAAACCCAGACAAACATGTTTTGGTTATTTAAAAAGAATGATAATCCCAAGTACTCTTTCCTTCAGGGTCCTAACTGGAAAAGGGGACAGTATCACAGTGAAGTCACCGTCTACTCAACGCTTCACCCAGGAATTACGATCTAAGTGAGAACCAGCATGCGTACATCTGAGGACAGTGGGAAAAAACAGCTCTTGCAATAGATACAAACCCCTGGAATTTGCATACTTGCACAATTTGCTCCAGTTTGCAACTCTGACAGTTTTAAGGGAAGTGTCTAGATATCCATGGTACATGATGAAACTCAGCAACAAAGGCAGACCACAAGTAAGTGTGTTTGATCTTACGTGTTTTTTACACCCGGGTGTAAACGCAAGGCAAACACATAACATCTTCACGTTACTACCGTGAGGCCCTGAAGAACTGCCTAAACTGAACTATCTTCATGACAGCACAAGTGCCTCTTCCCAGGCAATAACCCACATTGTTAGAAAGCAATGACACTCAATCCCTGTTGTGACAGCAGAGATGGAAACAAAAGCAGGTAATTAACTGTGAGCAACAGTTAGAGACGCCAAGACACCATATGGCCCCTTCTGATGTGAAAAATGCTCCCATCAGGAGATGCCAAACACGTCCCATGCACTTCTGAGCTCCCGGGGGTAACCAGCAGCATCACGTAGGAAATGTGCCTTTTCTCTCGGCCTCAGATCCAGCATGTTAGTAAAGAATAATACATAAAAAAGGCAACTCACACTCATCTCTCACACCCGTTGTGTTACTCCCAGAGGTCCAACACAGCAGACTTCTGTGCTAATTTCTTTGTAAGACTAGTGAGGAAACCAGCGATACCAAAAGGCAAATGGCCACCATCCTCCACGTTCTTCATGAATCAAAAAGTTCCCTTTGCTCACTCTGACTTGCTTTCTTAAAGACAAACTGCCAGTTTTCCTCCCTTCCAAGTACATCTTTATCCTCTTGAAGTGTTGTTTTGTACCATTTCTTGCAAAGCGCTCCAACCAGCTGAAGTAGGTGCCTCTACCAAGAGGGTAGGAAGAGGGAAATGTTACTTAAAAAAGGAGGAACCGTGTTAAAAGAGTGCTGAAAATTACTCTGAAGCACAGTCTTGAATTTATGCCATTATGCCTAAACATTTTGGGATTTCTTGCCAATGAAATCTACAGAAACCAAAAGCAATATTAAAAAATACCATTTCATTCCAAAATCACATTTTTTTATATACACAAAGGCACTAGTAAATTTGCTGCTGTAAGAGTTCTTCACAAGAAAAAACATTTACCTTTAGGAAAGCAGAATTGGGAAGTTAACATAACTGGTCGCACTTCCAGATCTGGCTGCTAATTGTCGTTGCCAGTCCCAGCTCAATCCACAGATGCCACAACACATGAAACGTGCACGCTCCCTAAGCGATTCGCAGGGCATTTGTTATCATAGCACTAGACTTGTTTCCTGGTTTGGCAAAGAGTGAGGCTCTTCAATCTTTGTGCCTGCTTGAGATTAGCGACATAAGCAGAGTCAGAATGTGCTGGATTGCAAAAATCACCTCTGCACCACACCAAACTCATTTAACCACGTTTGTCATGTGGAGGTAAGAAGTTAACAGTTATTTTAAAGGTTCCTTAGGAAAGCTGATTTATTGTAGCCACATTTACAAGTTTGAAAGATCTAGGAAAAGACATAGACACTTGCTTACAGCCAAATCCTCACTTGCTTTTCAGTTTCATTGAGTTTCAGGATCGGATGTTTCCTAGAGTGCAGGACTACGGACATTGCTTACTGAGAGAGCATGTCAGCCTTCCCTGACACTTCAGATGCCATCAAACCAGAATACAGCAAGTCTTGCTCAACACCACCCCTCTGACAAATGCAATTATACTTTTCCTTTTGGCACAGGAAAAAAGCACATGAAATGGAAGCAGTAATCTCAAATTTTTACAGGTAATGAAATTTAGTCTTAAAAGTTGAAGTTGCAAAAGGTAGAAGGGAATAAGGAAGAGAATCGCTTCTCTTGAGCCAACTCTAAGGGGAGATTTTACCTCAGCAGCACCTTTTGTGTAGCTACGTTGTGCTGTCATTTGTATCACCACACTCAAGCCTGGCAAAACACAGATGTGCATCTCTACAAAGTGGAGAACCTCCAATGCCCGGGCTCTGGCCACCAAGCCTGTACCACCACTGAGCTTTACTGCACAGAAGCTCTCGTCCTACACATCCTGCCCTGTCCAACTCGGTCAGCACTTACCACTGGAATCACCTCTGTGCAAAAATGCAACATTGCTCTATAAACCAAGTCCGAAGTGAGAGCTTTCATTTATTACATGAAAACATGTAATAAATTCTCCTGGCAGAGACCTCTCTCCAAAACCAGTAGCACTAACTGACAAAATAGGACAAAGGACTCCACAAAGGTGGAGTTTCAGATAAGGAGGTAGAAGGTGGGACCACAGGAGTCTTCTCAAACTCAATGTCGATAAGTATCGAGACATGACAATGTTTTTAAACCCGTAACGCATCCACAGATGTTCACATTTTGCACAACTCAGTTTAGTCGTCAAAGCAACAATTTAAACCAACTTGGACTGACTCTGTTCATGCCTCTTCTGAACAAGACTTGAATAACAGCATAGTCTTGAAATTTTGGTTTGGGGAGCTATTCTTTAAACGAACAAGGGTCTTCTTATTTAACATGTCTAATAGTTACCTGAAGGCTTGTAAAGAGTTTGCTCTGTAACACATGGGCTACTTCACCTAACTTCATTTTGCATTTAGTCCTGCTGATTAGTTCCCCATCTCCAGTAATTACTGTTATCTCTTGCATTCCGACGAGTGTAACTATGTGAATACAAACTTCACAATCACATAGTAAAGGGAGCATTTTCGCAAGGCACCATGACACAGCCTATTAACATATCGGAATTTATGGTGTCAATACCACTACGGAAAAGAAAAAGTGCGCTTGAGGATATTAAGGTCCAAACACCATTACAAGTCTTGCAAGCTGGAATTTCTTTCAAGTGGTGGGGCGAAAACCACAGCTCAGTCTTGGAGCAGGGACTTAACACGAAGCTACTGTCCTCTGTCAGCACCTCGTACTGCTTCAGCAGCTCCAGCAAAGGAGCCCACATCCTGCAAAAGCTGGAATGCAGCAGGCTGGGCACCCAACAGATCAGCGGCCAATTCCTTTACATTTGCGCATCATGAAGGACTTTAGATTTTATGTCAAATCTTGTGTACTGGAAGCTGGGGGAGGAAGGAATGACAGAACTTGCCAATCTCAGAACAGCAAAACTGTTCTTCCAGATGCTTATGGCTGGCTACCTTCCTTCTCCAAGGCCTTAGATAAACAAAAGCTAACGGACTGCTATTTAACACTATACACAAAGTCACACTTTCTAGCTCTCTACCATCCTTACCTTCAGCATTCCAAGAATCAAGAAATCACCAGGAAAAAGTTCCTCACCCTTATGCCATGAAAGCTATTCTTTCACATTTTCAGGAGAGTTTAATACGGTGGAGGTCTGCCAAAAAGACCACAATCCTGTTTTACACATGGACAGATCTGGTGAGTGGCATGAGTCTTCTAACTTAGCAAGATGTCAGCGTACCTGACGGAGCCAGGTAACTGCTTGGTCAGAGAAGCAAAAACACGCGCGCACGCACACACGAGTAAAAGGTGTTTCGCATCTGTAACACAAACTGAGGAACGCAAAGTTCAGGAGGCATCCTAGCAACTGTAGCATCAGTCTTCTCCACGCTCGCCCTTGTGCCAGCAGCGAGTTGTAAGTTAGACACTGGACTCCTCACCACATCAGTAAACATGACTATCTATTTGTCCTACTCTAACCACCTTTCCGTATGGCCACCAATGGCAAGTTAGAGAAAAATGCAACAAGCCCTTCATTTAGGCCATTCGCCATGACGATATCCACGTTAGGGGGCCAGCTGTGAAGGACCCCATATACTCCGCATGTGCTGAAACGCCGAGCCCAGCCGAGGGATGTCGGCAGAGGGAAGCCCAGGATGGGGAGAGGAAGGTCAGGGCCAGATTTCAGTAGAAATAAAACCGCCCCAGAGAACCCGGGCGATGGGGGAGTGCAGATGGCATTGCCAGGGAGGCGGCTTCTAGCCCCGGCAGCTGCACAGCGATGAGCACACACACAGCGCGGGGAGAGGCACCAAGGTGCAAAGGAGGGGGGGAAGGAAGAAACAAACCCAAACAGCCCAAGCCCGGCAGGACGTGGCAGTCCCGGCGCCCGGAGGCGGCCCTTACCGTAGACGAGCTTTTTCATCTCGTGGTACCTGGCCCACAAGTAGGTCTTGGTGTCGGCTCCCTCGGCCGGGAGGGGCTGGCTGCCCGCGGCGGGGCCGGGCT
>NW_010542298.1:0-5468 GCF_000687285.1 Phaethon lepturus | reverse complement strand
GTGTGGGACCCGGCGGTGGCCGGGGGAAAGGCTTGCGTGGGGCCTGGCTGTGGAGCCGGGAAGGGGGAGCGCTCCAGCTCTTCCCTGCGGAGCGATGTTTCGGTAATAGAAGATTCCAGGCTCCAGCGATGCGGCCCTTACCAGCAGGACTTGTTGCGCCTCGCTGAAACGTCATGCGCTCTTTCTTGCGTCGCTGACTTCACAAGTCTTCTAACCCTGTCCTGATCTCTAGGGAGAAAGATCTCGACGAGGTCCTGCAGACGCACACGGTGTTTGTCAACGTCTCCAAAGGCCAGGTGGCGAAGAAGGAAGATCTCGTGCAAGCATTTGGGACAGATGACCAAACAGAAATCTGTAAGATGGTAGGTTTTGGCCACTTTGCTTTATAAAAGCTTGGAGAAGATTTTCCAAATGTTTTACAGAAGGGTCATACAGCTATGGTAGGTTGGTTTGTTACTGGAAGGTTTTTGTTAAATGCGGTGCTGCTGTCGTCAAAAGGCTTGTTTATTTGTTAAGAAATGGTTAGAAAGAAGTGATGACTCTGTTATAGTCTTAAAATTCATGTATGCGTCTCGCTGAGAAGAGTTCTGAGTGTTCTGTATAACGTACAGTGTCTATCCACTCATGTTTATGGACATGGAAAAAATGGGTTTACCAATCCTGAGGAGTTCCTCACCCAAGACATATTATTAAGGATGCAGAGAAAGGAAGAGGATACTTGCTTACTTTGGAAAGTCCAATTAAATGTTAAGAACAGATCTGATTTCCTAGTCCTTCTTGGTAGGATACAAATGGTGGACTTGTAAGTGGTGAGAATTCAAGTAAAGCTGCACTTCAGTTTTTGTAGTTTAGTCTTTCTGTGGTGTTTTTTTTTCTTCTGAAGTCTTTCCACTGTTGTCGGTCATAACGATGTACATTATTAATACAGTTACTCCTTTTCTGCACTTTGTATCTAACCAAAGCATTCAAGCAATTGTTAAATTTAACAAAGCTACTAGAGTTTTCACTCTTTAGTCAAACCTGTGATGTTTATTAACTGATTTCTTTATTTTTACTGTACAGATTTTATCAAAAGGGGAGCTGCAGGTATCAGACAAAGAACGACACACACAGCTGGAGCAGATGTTTAGAGACATCGCAACTATTGTGGCTGACAAATGTGTGAATCCTGAAACAAAGAGGCCCTACACAGTTATCCTCATAGAAAGAGCCATGAAGGATATTCACTACTCTGTCAAACCACACAAGAGCACAAAGCAGCAGGTTAGTTTTCTTGCAACATCAGCTTGTGCTCAGAGGTGTTGTCATCAAGTGTAATTTCTCTGTTAGCAGGCACAGAGGGATCAACAAAGCCCGCGGAGTGATCGGCCAACTGGCAGTTGCATGCTGGATACCAGCAGCTTCTGAAACTCGTGCAGTTTGTTTTCTAACCATTTAGGGAAGGGAGAAAGAAAGAACCTAATTACAGCAGCAACAGTGATATGCCTGGCACAGAAATAAAAGTTTTATGATTTATTTTAATTGAGGTAGTAAATCTGGCTTTGCATCTGAGCCACATGGGTTTCTGTTGTTCAGCAGTATAACTGCTACTTAACATGATTTCAGCCAGGTTTTTTTCAGTATTTGAGGTGATCATGAACAGCAAGAACTCTGCCTCTTCTTGTTAATCTATCAAAATAGGGTAATAGCAAACTCCCTGCAGCAGAGTGGCAGTGGTCAGTACTGAGAAATGTGTCTGAAGCTAATGCAAAGGATTTCAGTTTGTGATCTGCACGGTGATCTGCAGGTGTATAAATGTTCTTTCTTCTTAATGTCTTTACAGGCACTGGAAGTGATCAGACAGTTAAAGGAGACCATGCAAATTGAACGTGCTCACATGAGGCTGCGATTTATTCTTCCAGCAAAGGAGGGGAAGAAATTGAAAGAGAAGCTCAAACCACTGATTAAAGTTATTGAGAATGAAGACTTCCATGAACAGTTGGAAATTGTAAGCAATAAAACAGTCCTTGGGTTTCATACTTGATTTGACTTCACCTGTGTGGTTTACCAGAAGATGAATTAATAGATGGAAGTGGTTTAGATAAGCTGCAAGTTACCAGAGATTCTAAATCAGAGGCGTAGTTTGTAGTTTTTAATTTCACACAATCCTAGTGATGAAAGCTTCGAAGCAGCCTTTGTTACACAGAGATTGCTGCTTCAAGCTGAGGAGAAGCACAGTGTAATGTCTCTTAGCAGAGACTCTCCTACAACATTAATAAGTTTCTCTGCAAATATGGAATGTTACTCTTACTTACTTGGTGGGTCAGGCCCTAATTAACAGTGGTTAATTAGGTTTTTTTTTTAAATAGTCTGTAGTAAAGCAAAATTTGGTATTGATAAAAATCTTTCTGAGAACAGATCAGAATCTAGCAATCCCAACTGTCAGAAGACACGTCCAGCATGGGTAAATGGAACTGCTGAACTTCTGTGGAAAGATTACTTGGTAGAAATTGCTTGTCAACTCTGCAAAGTCCTTCTTAGTAACTACACAATTATGTTTTTTTTAATTAAAATTAATGTTGGACCATAGAATCATAGTATTGTTTTGGTTGGAAAACACCCTTATGATCAAGTCCAGCCGTTAACCTAACACTGCCCCTTGAAAGGGGGCTAATAAAAATTAAGTATTATTGCTTGACTGATGAAATGTGAAATATTTCAGGTGTGCCTTATTGACCCAGGCTGCTTCAGAGAGATTGATGAGCTGATCCGGAGTGAGACAAAAGGAAAAGGAACACTGGAAGTGCTCAGTCTGAAAGACGTGGAGGAGGGAGACGAAAAGCTTGAATAATGAAAATCTTCCTGGAGCAGTTCTACTTTAACAACATCCTATGAAATGACTGGCCTTAGCCACGCTCTTTTGTTAGGCCTTCATGTTTTTTCCAATCTCTTGTTGCCAAATATTTTCTGACACTAATCCTTTGGGATTTTTCCATGCAGTGTGGTGTTCTTTTTATCATTTTACACTTGCTTGGTTTACAGATGGATTTGTCTGTAGGAACATTTTGTGTCAGAGTTGCACTAACGAGGATTGAGTCAAGGCTTGATGCGGAAGTTACTCTAGCTTTGGTTTACTTTAAGGGTTGCTGTTGAAGAGTGTTTGACTGATACAGTGCCCATCACTTTTGCTTTAAGTTGTCAGTATTGAGTGGAAGATGGCATATGTCACTGAGGGGTGAGTTTTGTAGGAGCAAATGGAGGAGCCTGAAGAAAAGGGAGTTGCATTTTCCCTTCTAAACAGGTGCAAAGTGTGGGTTGTGTCTAAACTGATCTCTTGGCAGCATAAAAATTGACTTCCATAATTGGCTGCTTGATTATTTAGAGTACTTTAAAGGACCATTCTTAGAGATTTCCTTCGCTGGATATAACAGTACTTGCTGAAAAATGTTCTCCAAATAACTTATTCATAAAATATATTTAGCTACATTAATAAAAAGTCAACTATCATCTATTTATATATTACAGATACAGAAAGAAATAAAGTAATTATTTTTGTTAATAGTATAGGAGGTATCGCTGGCCAGGGCAATGCTTTTTGTAGGCTGAAGGGGTAGCCGGCATTTCTGAGCTGTTCTCGTTCACGTGATAAAATGAATCTTGAACAGGCAGCAGTGGCCTCTGGCCATTGAGCTAGACAGGCTTTTGTTGAGCCCTAATTCCCTAGCGGTGACTCTTTGTGTGTGCCCCTTTGCCTTCTAGTGCGATAGAGAACAGTTCTGGCAGCTGTCCTTTATCCTCTGTGCTTTCCAATACATGCGCAGAATTTCCAGCCAGCTCCTGAGGCACAGTATATAGTTCTTGATAATCCTGTTAAATCTTGTTTCAGCTGTGTTAAACAAATGCTTTTAAGTTGAACTTGCGTATTTCAAAGAAGAGGGTAAAAGAGGACAACGACTGGAGAAGGAGATACTAAAAATACAAATCACCAGGCAAAGCATATATGCTTGGGTGGCTAAAAGCTAAACAGGCGGGAATTTAAGGAGCCTTTAGCATTATGCGCCTGTTCTCATGCTGATAGTACGCAGCAAGGCAGGAGATCTCTCTCCCCAGTGAGCATGTCTTCATTATTTGCTGCTTCCTTTTAGAGTGCGTGATTCTGCCTGTTAAAGGACAGTTAAACGGAGCTCTGGTTTGTCCTCTTGAGTGACCTTTTCCTTTGTACCTTTAACACATGTATTTTCTGGAATTTAAGCAGGGAGAGGTTTGACATGTCGGGTGCAGAGGGCTTGCGGGACTGGATCCTTAGTCAAAGGCTTCTTGGAGGCCAATTTCTGCAGCGGTCTGTTGACAGGAGCTTGTGCAAGGTTGGGTTACATTTCTTTAGTAGTATTTTGGAAGGACTTGCCACTATAGACTCTGAGTTTCACTGGGGGCCGGTGAAATGGAGAGTTGTAAACCGTTTTATCTATTTTGAAATGCTTTCTCTTGCGCCTAAGGTAACCTGCCGTGATGTTTAAGTGCTGCCTAGGAAAGTTTAGTGGCATAATCGCTGTATTTGCCGTGTGGATGCAGACTGAATAGATACCTCTACATGCGTGGACAGATCGGCAATATTCCTCGTGTGTACAAGCGCTTAACTGCTTGTCTTTCGACTGGCCATCTCTTCATGCATACTTTGGGAAGCACTGAAGATGATAATGTTGATATTTAGCTTGTCACTGGCAATTAGCACTACCGTGCGATTCATAAATCTGCAAATGAGACACTGAGTAAGAGCCTCAGATAGGCTGTGTCAGTAATACTTGATTTCACAATCCTGTAATTTCTTTGCTTTCCATGCTCGAACACAAGCACAACAGTATGGCTGCAGGTTAAGGATCTTGAGTTGCAGAAACTTAATCTAAGCTGATTTATGAGCTTGGTGCTAGGAAGGCAGTTTCCTTCTAAAGTCTTCTATGAATCAAGACATTAAGGATTTTCTCTTGGTAGAGGGAGCTTGATTTTATTTATCAACAAATAAATGTACATGCTTGCATTTCTTGTCGTATCTGTAGTTCAGCAAGAATGTATGGTAAGCATCAGAATAAATAGTGGTGTTGGTAGCTGGTTTGTTCTTGCCCGTTTCCATAGTGTAACTCCCCGCACAACCATTGCCTGATTAGCTCAAATTTCCGAAGGTACATATCCAGGTAGTCATAGACTCCTCTTGGCATTTGAAAGAAGCTGGCAGCTTCAAGGCGAGCGCTGGTAGTGTGCTTGGGTACACGCGTACACTTATTTTCCCCAAAATTGTCCTCGCCCTGGTTCTGGTGGGGCTCGGAGGGGTCCCCTGGCCGGGCAGGTTGCCACTACCGTAGCCATGGTGATGGGAAACAGAGCTGGGATCCCTGCTGCCCACCCTGCCTTCGCCTGCATCAGAGAGCTCAGTAATTGCTTATTAATTAATCCGTCACTTGCGGAAGTGGAGAGGGAGTGGGTGGCGATGGCCG
>NW_010542297.1:35339-38012 GCF_000687285.1 Phaethon lepturus | reverse complement strand
CCGGCTGAGCCTGCGGGCGGGGACGCCTCCCGGGCGGCACGGCCGAGAGGAGGCACAAGGGTCTGTGGATAAATTAGAGCTCCGCAGAGCCACGCAAGCGACACAGGGCTGAAGAGCACATCTCTGAAGGTATTTCAGTGCCTAAAACGCACACAGACGGTTACAGGAGTTTTCAAAAGCATTTGGGCCAAATTCTCATTGATTTCGCTTTGCTCTGAGGCTCTAGAAGCAGCAGCTACACAGGTGAAGTTAGTGTTTATATAAACTACCAACCAATTTTTCTCACCAAAAATAGCATTGCTTGTATGAAAATTTAACATTTCTGGTACTCTGAGACCTTCCTAAAGTGTACTGAAATATATGCAGTATCTCACAAATGACTGAAAAGCAGCCACCTCTGCAATAAAATATACCAGGTATATTTTATTTATTTACCATTTATATATACCTGCAACAAGGCAGCATACAGAGGAGTTTTAGAAAGAGTATTTTTACTTGAAACTGCAAAAGGAAAGATTCAGTAAGTAAAATGCACCCTTGAAACAAGGCTCTGCACTTTTGTACTTTTTTTTTTTTTCATCACAAATTGCTCATCCTTGGTTTTAGGACTCAACCAAAAACTGATATGCCCATCACTGTCACTACTTAATTTTATTTAAGCAGTGAGCACCACCTACTGCAGGGGAAGATTGCAACCTATTTAGTCAGTACATCAATCACTTCCTATAATAATTTGTTTTCCTAAAGCTGTTACTGCTGAAGTTCTGACCAGGACTATGTATAGCTTTCACGTGAGATTGGAGCTGATCGCTGCTCAAAATGGTTTGTGAGCTCTCTGTAACATGTATAGGTCTTAGATATTAACCAGCAGAAGGAAAATAAAAAAGATCTAATCGATTAACCAAGTATACAAACCCAGAAATCAAACAAAGGCAGCTGCTGGGAGTAATTTGTTTATCCTACCCTCTATATTTGATTTGTGACTAGCACATTAGAGAAACCATCCACCGACTGGAGTAAGAGCCGTTCCACTCCTTAGGATAATAAATAAATAAATAAGTTTTAGCACTGAGGTTGATACGTTTCTATACGAGAGCTAGACTGTCTTCAGGAAAAGGGAAGGGAGGGCACAGAAAATCTCTCCCCTTTCCCAACTGGGAAGAGTGGCAGGGGTTCTGGCACCGCTCACGTGGTGCTCAGGCACCCTCTTCCCACTGCAGGTGAACCCCTCTCACCTGCTCACCTCTCGCCTGCTCCATCGCAGTTGCCACTGCTCGCTCTCCTGGTTGCTCCCTAACCTGATTCAGTAAAAGCTATTTCCGTAACCTGCATCGGTTTGACTGCTTTGGACTAGAAGGGCAGCCCGTGGCTCACGCCGGTAGACCCGAGGAGGCAGTAACTTTCAGCAGAGCCTGGGTGTGAGCTGAGGGGGTGCTTAAGCAGGGAGAAATCAGAGTACCATCTGCAGCCAGAACAGGCTGCCTGACTGCAGCGTGCTGAGCTGCTGCCAAGCTATGCTAAGTTGCACCGGTCATACAGGTTCCTCAACAGCTTCTGTCTGCGAGGGAAAGGTAGAGAAAATCTGAGCTCTGTCAGCCCCGGTCCTGCCATCACAGTCAGGATAAAGGTAAAGATCCTCAGCAAACATACTTCTGAGGATGAGGCAAATAAGATGCTCAGTTAAATGTCCTGCTGGGCATTTACAGCAAGATACACGTGCCTGCGCAGTGCAAAGCTGCAATGCATGAGACAATGGATATGTCAGAGGACTGTTAAAAGAAAAATACCACTATAACCTAACCACCTGCAAAGCAATATAGACTCACCCTCCTAGCACTCACTGTTTTATACTTGCAGCTGACGTGCTGTTGGCAGAATAAGGCAGAGAAAAGCACACCCCCAACCCCATGATAACGACCCTGATCTTGCTTTCTTTCAAAACATTTAGTAATATATATGTAGAGTTCTACAGATTCTTAAAAATAATCCAAAATCTTCTCTGTGCCTTTCTGCCCAAGAAGAGTACAAGAAAACAAACATGACAGCTGTGGAAATCCACAGAAGACGACACGCAGCAAGTGTGGTGATGAACAAGCTGTAGTAACTAGAAAGAAGAGAACGGAATGCAAGTGAAAGGTACTAATTATTGATAATATAAGGGTCAGGTAATTACCACACTTCATATCTGCCTACCTGCTATAAGGACAGAGAAGATGTTTCCTAGCTGTCTAGTAAGTAGAGCGGTGGGTTGCAGTTTGCTTTTTTGGTTCCATAGGCAGGTTCTCTTCTTCCTTGCTGGCTGCCACTGTCATGCACATGCCACATTATTCCAGGTTACTGTTGGTAGTCCATTGAAATCACTTTAATAACAACAATAACAACAACGACAGTCAGATCTGATCAGAATACAGGTTACAACAGAAGTCCAGGACTAAAATGCATCCCTCAGTTGTGTCATTTACTAGAAAGAAGATAGATAAACACATGAGAAGAGTCCATTATTTTACTTCAGATAAAAACTACAGTGAGAGATTTATAGTCAGCAATGAACTTTAAGCTGCGTCCTTTTGAAACCAATGGGGGAGTAAATACCTAACATTATGCATGTGAATATTCACATGCAGAACTTAGGAAATACATTACCTGTATCACGCAGAATGGGAAAAAAAGCTT
>NW_010542297.1:3612-35308 GCF_000687285.1 Phaethon lepturus | reverse complement strand
TTTAACTGCTGAACAGAGAGCTGGAGCAGGTTTCAGGGTTGCTTCTGCTCTTTACTGGTTTTATTCCATCACTTACTGTACTGCATGTGTTCACTCTTCTGCAGTAATTTCATATTTAAGAGGATACAGAACATATATTTCTCACCACTTTATTTCAGTCACCATCTCTTAATGACTACTTCTTTGTTAATTGAATAAAGACTTCTATATTTACCATTTAATCTAAAAGATTAACATAAAAACATGTGACAACAATATAACAACAGCAAAGCTGAACCTCAAGGCACAAACTCTATGCTGTTAGTTATCCATGACACACTGTAATGAGAACATTCATAACAAAATCCTGATTAGCGGTAATGCACCTGTCTTCAGGCTTGCAACATATTTGTTGTATCAGAGCAATCTTGCTAAATGTCAAGCTGGTTTGCGTTCCGTTTTGTTTAAAACTGGTGTTAAGTTGGTAGGTTGATGGAGAAAGCATCAACATAGATTTCTGCACTTTTTTCCTGACATGGTAGAAGATGAGCTGTCAGTTGGGAGTATCCAAGAGATTCTGGATCTCTGATGACAATCCTCCGACACGCCCCAACCTCTAGTCAGATCTGAATCTTCTGGTGACCACACTCATGAGAAATGCCACGTTCATGCCCAAGAAACCCGTGAGTCACTCTGCCGCCAGGTGCCCGGCTGCCAAAGCAGCGCAGAGATGTTGTCCTCCAAAGCTCTTCCTGCGGCCGTGAATTCAGATAACCCAGCAGAGCTCCTGCTAGCTGCCTGACGGGTCTGTCACTGCGGCCGTGTAAGCATGTGCTGAGACTCCGCTCAGGAGCCCCAGTTTGGCTACGCCTGCCTCATTCAAACAGCTGAGGAGTACCGAGCCTGCGTTTGGTCTGAAGGATAGGCCAGACCACCTTTATGGGTCTGTGTTTACTTGATTCAGAAAGTTCCCCTCTCTTTTTAACGTGTTTGTGTTTCCCTTTGACTGAGTGGAGGCACTGGTTAGCAGTGTAAGACAGATCTCTAACCTCACCGGTTATAAAAGGTGCCATTTTTCTAAAATTTCTTGCTCCTGTTAGTTCACAAAGTAGGAGACTTAAAGGACCTTACGCCATGAGGCATCTCTGCGCAGATTCAGTGCTTGCCAGTTTGCAATATCGCCCTCACGAATGAGTTCAGTCATTCCCAGACAAGGGATCGTGACCTTTGGTGACATGAAAGAGACTCAGAAATGCAAAATGCAGCAGCCTTCAGCTGACAGGCTGCAGCTGAAGAGGGAAGTAGGCTATCGCCTTTGCCAGCTTTCAGGTGCCAGAAAATGGGTGCTGGCAGCTAAATCCCTTGCCTACCTGCAACGAATGTGTTTTCCCTGAAGCACCTTCTGTGAATGTGGCTGCCTAAAGAGAAACACTATAGGCTGAAGGCCTGGCCTTTTAGTCACTTATTTAAATCTGAATTTGGAAGAAAAAACAACCGATCTCAAAAATAGACACAACATGGGGACAACGAAAATGGAGAGCACAGAGAGAAACAACTATCAGATGGGGACATCACTGTGACAATCCAGACTGGTTCCCCTGACTAGGGTTAGATTATGGCATCTCTGCTTTATTAACAAAATTCCGTTTTCTAGGGATCGCCAGCCTCCAGCCTGGATGGCCAGGATGGTCCACAGGCAGTCTCTTAATGGCACACAGCAGGGCTCACGCAGGCTCAAAAGCTGGGAGACAAAGCGCATCTTTAGAGGGGCACCTGCGAGAAGCAGAGGCTCCCCACTTTCCACACTCAACGGGGGCTGAGAATCTATGGCTTTGTGCAGCGAGACGATACGTCCAATTCGGTGATTGGCAGCATCTTGCTTCTGTGAAAGGCAGTATCTCCCAGCTCTTGCTGAGTTTCTAACAGCACGCTTAACTTCTAATTTGGGAAAGAAAAATACCATCTGGCACCTCAACTTTGAAAACTTGCCAAACCTTGACTTACTCTCTGAATCCTCCCCAGGAAATCATGGGAACTACCTACCAAGAACAGCATTGCAAAGTGTGAACAAGGCTCACGTGAACTAACTGCATGTAATCTACCTCAACATGTCTTTAAACAGAAAAATAACTGATTTAGGGCAGTTTAGTCATGCAAGTCACCTTAAGAACTCACTTGAGTCTCCAGTTCTGTTTCCAACTGGAAGTTAATGAACCACCACTGTAAATTCTTGGTGAATTTTCAGAAACAAGCCATCTTTTCCAAATTAAGAAATTAGAGGTGACTTAATTTTAGAAGAAAAGCTGACAATGAGCCCTGCAGTATCACACTGGATAATACTGGACAACACACGAGCATTTGACTCATCTTTGTCCTCATTAAAGTCTTATTTGTGTATTGTTAAGAACAATCTCTTTTTAATATAAAACTATTTTAAATAAAAAATGTCAGAAAAATAACCTTGTCAGAAGAAAATGCATTTATGTCAGGGAAAAGATTTTTAAATTGCACCCAATAAAGAATGAAGAAGAGAAATTTAAGAAAAGGAAAAATCTGGGAAGAGAAATACAATTATTGTCCTTCACCACCTCATTATTTGTAACCACTGGTATGTAAACTCCATATTATAATACAGGTCCAATTCAGATGCAAATATCTGAGCCTTAATTGTATACATAGAAGAAAGAAACCAGTTAAAATGTTCAAGCATGCTTTATTTTGCTATTTCTGTGTCCTCTAACACATACATTCCAAGTTTAAGCAGTAATACGTCACCTGGGTAGATTTATACTGAAACAAGCTAATAAATGCCATTATAAATATTATGTGCATATTGAAAACCATAGCAAGATGCATAGTACTATAGCCAGATAGCAAATCTGTAATAATATTAGTTCAAATTATTTCAGATGAGATGTATTCTGTACTAATCTTACATATCAAAGTCGCTAAAGCATTGAACTCATCCCTATGTTGTTTTACTCAAGTAAAATTTCTTTTGAAATCAAACATACAGATTCAAGCCATTAATGTTTTTAAGTCTCATGCATGTATTTGTACAGAGAAGATGAAGAATATATCTATTTATTCTTTAACAATACGCTGAATAAAGATCAAGTGTACCGATTTTAGAACAATCCATTTCTTTAGTCTAATTGTTAAGTTGCTTTTCCATGGGGACAGATCTTTTTCTGCTCAGGTCTACTCTTCTGTGATTCAATATATGCACAGTTCTCATTATGCTGACTGGAGCTGTGCATATAGCTGGACACAAAATCCGCATCCGTCATGCAAAGCCAGATATCACTGCCTTTGCAACACTGAGTCCTGACACGAGGATTTACAGACATGGAATGCCCTTCCACCATCTGCCAAAGTAGCAAAATCCCACATCCCTGTGTCTCAGTTCATTATATTCCCATCCCTCCTGTTTTTTCGATCAGGCCATAAAGTTTGCATTTATAATGCAGGCTCAGGCCAAAGCTCTCCTAAAGTCAATGGAAAGGTTCCCTGTGTCTTTGACAGTTCCTGGAACAAGCTGTGTTTCCCTTAGCCCTTCCCAGCTCACATTCCTGCAATGCCATGGCAGGCAGTATTATGAAAATCGACCCCATAGTGTAAACAGTGCTACGGAATTTCCTCCCATGAAACTTTTCCCTTCCTTGCCTTGTGCGCAATTATTTGAAACTCAGCATCGTTTCAGCATGTGCATGGCATGGGTGGCGGCTCTGTTTCTCCCAGATTTTACCCAGGGCAAGGGAAAAGTCTGGCACTCAGGCTGTGCTTCATTCTGTAAATTCAGTTTCATTTACTAGCAACGTATATATAAGAATCACAGGCATACTCAGGATATTTATATAGTTCAGGAAAATGTTATACCCTTTAATGGCCAGACTATACGCAGGCACGCAAGTGTATGTCCTAACTCGGGAAGGTCCTATTGAAGATAGTATGCCCAAAGTGGGTCAATCTTCCAGCTATGGGTGATGGCAAAAGGTCAGGAAGTTTTCTAGCTGGGCTGGTAAGTACAGAGGAGCCTAGGGTGATGACTTGACTCCAACCCATCCCACCTTCCTTCAGTTAGCATATTTCTGCTATGAGAAGGAGCCTGGTGCTTGCTCCATGCACAAATGAACTGGAACAGTGCTTGACCACGGAGGTGGAGAACTGAAAGCCAGGCCTGCTCCTGTCTACGGCATCTCTGGAAACCCACTCCCATGTTTTCGCAATGATCTGACAATGCTCAACTTACCAGCACACTTGCTGCAATACATCATTAAACTGACACGTAGCCAACATGGGCATAAAAATATTGATGTAGATAAGAGCCTATGAGAACATAATGTGTCCTGCAGCAGCATTATGAAATGTAACATACGTCCAAATGTGCAAAAGATTGCATAACTGAACTATTTTCTTTCACTCCCCACATGTACAGGATGCTTTTATCAAAGGGAAAAAAGGGTGAAAAAAAAAAGTAAAAAGTTTCTGACTTTCGTTAACCTTCTCTTGTAGTTCAGGTTATTTCTTTAATGCATTTATCTGCTTTAAAATTGTCTCCTTAGCCTCTCAAGGGAAACCAATATAATACACCATCACATTTCTCACAGGAGAAAAAAGAACACTTACTCTTAATAGGTGGCAATTTTGCCAGATGTTATTGACATAGTAAGTGCGAAATTTCAGTGATACTAAATGCAAAGTGCAGCAGATTAAAGAACAATGGAACAAAGTGCAAAATGAAGTTTAAAAAGCAGCAGTGTCAAAGTCAGAGAAAGTGTGAAAAAATTACATTTTAACAACACTATTAAGAACAAGTTTACTAATTACTGTAACTGGCACAAATTTAAAAGTACCTTCCTTAAACTCAGGAAAGTTTTTTAAAGTGTGATATTTTTTTCTTGTCAGCATTTCTTCTTTTCTTTATGCACTGTAGCAGAGACATAACATTACTGGTACTAAAACAATTACACTTTCACTTCTTAACCCTTTCTTGCCAAGTAATATAGCTGCAAATCCTGCTATTTGAGCAGGGTAGTGAACGACAGAAAATGCTTTGATAACTAATACTGAGCAGTTTAAAATAAAGACTATGGGATTGATTCAGTCATGCTTTACACATTCACCCACTGACAATAATGGAATTTACACACAAAGAATGACTTCTTATTAGAAGTTTGGCAAAATCCTGTTTTGCCGCTACAAAAAAATCTATACAATGTGCACAGTTTCCTCATACTCAATTATCCACTAAAATGCAATAATAAAGTATTACAGTTGAGATGCTCATCTTCTATAAATCAGAGAAGCTCCACTGCTTTCAGTGGCATTACACCAAACTTGAAGAACCCAATTTTCTAGATTTCATTTGTATTCTTCATATTGTATTGACAAATAGGAGCAGTTTCTCAACTGGCAGCTATAGACGGACCTGTGCCGAACCCATTGCAACTACTCTTTGTTTGGCGCTCAGCCCTGGTACTGTAGCCCATACAGTCTTCAAAGGGACTGCAGCCAGCAGCAGCACAGCTAAGACCTAAGTGTATATCCATAAAAAACCAAATTTATTGTTTTCAGGCATATGAATGACCAGGTCTGCTGTGGTGTTCCAGAAATGAATGCTCATTGCAGCAGTGCTTCAGGCAGTTCAGAAGTCCTTGCCCTGAACAGGGATGCAGCCATCCACACATCTATTTGCAGAGAAGAGCAGCTTTAGCATAGGAGACAAGTTCCTCACTCTAAACTGATTGGTTCTCTTCCTGTTTTTTGGAGATCCTAAAGTGCCTCAGATTTCAGGGACAATTTTTGGGCCAAAATCTAACACCAAAATTCTATGAGTGAAAACAGTTTTCCTTTTCCAGGATAAATTATCAACCTCACTTGTTTTCTTTTTTTTCATTCAGTGCTTTCATTATTCTGTGGGTACATCAGGGTTGGAAACGGAGAAGTGACTTCCGTGTGAAGTACTCAAGATACTTTGATGCAGCTAATTCAGACAGAAACAGCAGTTGAACCTGCAGTACATGGTACTAGCTGCCCAACTAATAGCCCAGGGTCCTTGAACAACCCACACCACCACACATCAAAACTTAATTTCAGCATCTCATAAGCTACATATATAGCAAGCACAGTTCCAAATACAGCCCTAGTAGGCAATTCCAATCTCCAATTATTGTCTGAGAAAGGGTTTAATTTAAAGTCCATTTGGAAATAAGAGTAGCAAAGCATCAAGCTTTACTAAAATACGACTACTTTCTTCTCTGTGACAAGGGAAAGCTGATTTTGCACAGGATACAAGTAGCTTGTGCTAATTATGATTCCATTAGTGGGAGTTCTTCTAGCATATCAATGGCTACCCTTTTCATGGAAATCTGATATTATGCAGCTGAATACATCTACACAGCTTTCTTGGGGCACTTTTCTTTAAAGTGCATTTATCATAGTCATCTATCACCACTTTTCCACCTCACGACTGCACTTGACTCAATCAAATAATTTGTGAACTAGAAATAAAATTGGTTCAACTTCAAAAATTGTGTACCATACAATTTGATGCAAGGCCTAAGGCTCTACCCACTTAGGGAAGAAAAGATGTGGCATGGTAGATGATTCATTTGCCAAAGGATGTAATTCTCTCTAATAAACAAAACTCAATGTATATGACATTATACCCTCTAGATCTTTATAAAAGCATAAAGAAAGCTACTGGGATTTTTTTGGAGAGGAGGCAGAAGGAGTCAGAAATGACATTATTTCACATAAATGTACTTTTTAAAGCCTCAGAAGCCAAGGACAGATCCTGAACCCTGATGTCCCATAAATATCATGCATTTCAATATTGTGAGCATTGAAAAATTGTCTATAGGAGATTTAAATGGAAACATGCTTTTCATCTTCTGTTGTGGGTGTAATTTGCTCCCTTCTACTGTGAGCTAAATGCAATTGATGGTCTTCACCCTTTTCACTGCCTTTAGCCAGAGGTCACCAGCAGTGACCCGTACCGACAACGTGCATTGGCTTCCCATCAGGTGTGATATTACTATCGGGTTTGGTATGTCAGGTCTGCAGTACTGTATCAAACAGCATATATGTGATTACCTAGATGACTATAAAACCCTTTCAGGGCCCCAGTTGTCCTTTGTTGGCTGGTGACCTGTCCTGGTTTCAGCCAGGATAGAGCTGTTTTCTAGACTAGTATTTTAAAATCCAATTAGTCAATATAAAGAACAGCTCCAATAACTAACCTCACCTGTTACCTCCAGATTTTAAAGGAGTTGTTTGGTGTTAAAATACTTACTCTTCTGGCTCTCCTGGCTATTTTTTTTATAACAGCTTTGTCACATCTGGGGATCCAGGTCAGAAACATGATCTGTAATTGCTATCTTCTACGTGCAAATCCATAGACAGCCTCAGCCCTGGGCCCAGAGACCATTTGTGCTGGGATCCTGGAGGAAGGTTTGCGGTGTGCTGGGTGCAGAGAGGGCAGTCCAGCTCTCAAGACTTGAGCAAGAAGGCAGGAACACTCCTTCAAATACTGCCAAAAGTTCAGTGTGACTCAAGGTGAGTCTCATTGGCTCCTCAGCTCTCTTGATTTCCTTTCATTTTCAGGTGAAAAGAATGACCATATTCTCTACTCTATTGTGAAGTGTTTTGAGATTTTACTAACAACAATCGTAAAAGCAAAAAATTTTAACTTTATAATTATTTCTATAGTTTTCACATATTAGTTCTTGGTGCAGATCTACGGCCTCAGCTAGACTCTTTACCTAGACTCTCCGTTATTTCCAGGATTATAGAACTGTGATAATATTATCTCTTTACTTCTTTTTCATTAAATAGTTACAAAAAAAGATGCACCTCTAGAAGTCCTCCCAACCACAACTTGTGGAAAAATAGATGACAGTTTTCACCATTTTCCCATTGTGGCTTTTTAAAAATTTTGCTTCAGTAAGTTCAGGGTAAGTTTGCCAACCATGACTAATGTTGAACCATGATGTCAGGAAGGGGGTGGAGGGTCTTTACATGACTTGATATTTTTGTCTTGACATGTTTGTGCTAAAAGAAAGTTCACTGTCTAGGATTTTATCACATTCAATTATTGCTATCAGCTTGTGCATTCGAGATGTATTCCTAAAAACTACCATTAGAATAATTTGTTCTGCCTCCTCCTTCTAGACTGGCAATAATTGCCCACCCATCTCCCCCCTCCTTTATCTCCTTCTCACCTACTGAGTCTCTTCCAGTTCCCTAGAGGGGCCCCATCAGAGCTACAGAAACCTTTTGCTATATATATATTATACCTCTTACTGCACTGTTAATGGAACTCTTTGATCTCTTGCTAAACTATAGTGGACTTCTCTGAGATAATGTTTAATCTTCTGCTGGACTTACAGGTATTCTCTAAGTCAATAAAACTGCCTTTTAAAGTTATAACTCCATAAAGAGCCATCTCTCTATTAAGCATTCTGTATGAGACACACTATACAATTTCTTCCTACACCATACCCAGGTTATAGTCCATCTCCTCGTTCTTTTGGAAGTGCTTTTCAAATGACTTTGGGGACAGCTGAGGTCACACATTTTGATTTTTACATATATTCCTTTTTTTTGTGACTCTGCAGAGAAACTGTTGGAGTACGAGGAAGATTCTCTTAGTTTGTGGCTATTTTAGGCAATTTATAATCCAATTCAAGCACAGCTAGGGAGATTAATAATCAGCAAATATAAATGAGGGAGCCTTAACAACAAATTTCAAAGGAAGAGAGATATCAGACCAGATATGATAAATATCCTTCATTCAGTAATTCTACTATTTCAGTTCTATATTAATCTATGAAAATATGTTTGTGTTTTAAGTTCAGCATAGCTAAAAACATGCAACATCGTTGATTCTCATGCAATTGCATCTCAAGGTGATAAGCATCATGAATAAGACTGGCTTTAGAGATTTCTATAGTTTGTTGCTGACACCACAGAGCAGCTTTACAGCTTTCCCAAATCTGGACCAATTGCCTAAATCTACCTGAAATCTGACCACTGCTCCAGAGTCAATCATCTCAGTTGTTAAAGTGCTGAGGGTGGTAAAATGCTCATACCACATATAAGCACCTATCACCTATCACCTGTCTTGTGAAAATTATATTAAGCTATTTATATTCTTTTGATAGTTTCAGTCTGGCTATTAACATTCTCCCCTAGAAGCAGACAAGACTTCAGAGAAAGATTGAATGAAATTTTGGGAATAGACACATCCAAATTCCACAGTTTCTGCCCTTCTGAGGGATACATGTTACATTTTTCACCTCTCTCACTGATTACATTATAGCAGAGAAGTCAAGTAAATCACTGAAAATCTAAATAATCACAAAACCTATTCTGATTTTTCTTGTCTTTTATTTCACATCCATTTCAAATTCAACAGTAAACTGTTCCCACCACTGGCTGAATGTGCTGCTTTCATACAGTGTGCTCTGCCCATGCCCCCATAAACCTCAAAGAGTAAAAAGAGAAGGAGCAATAACAGAAGGCTCAGCCTCATATAGTCTGTTCAAATAATCAACCACACTTGTTTATTCACATGGGCTAGACATCTAAAATCAGGATGACCTTGATACTTCTAGGCTACAACAAGGAGGAAGAACTATTTGAGCCTGCAGAGAACTCCAAAAGACACTGATTTAAGAAACCATTTTTAGACCTGTTTGGAAATTAATGTAAAGTTGCATTTCATCATACATGGAGTAAAAGATTACGTTTTTGCATTTTGCCAGCATGACATGAGATGATTAATATACACTAGCAAAAAAGTGTTGTTTTCATGATTATTAGGCTTGTATATCTTTTACAGTCATTACAGCTTTTATACTTCCCAAGTAAAACCTTCCAATCTATCTTTTCCCCCTGAATTTGCATGAAATTGCCACTTTTTCTTAGAACTCCCCATGAAATTAGCACTTTTCTCAAAGGGTCACATGATATTTTATAATACTGTTTTGCTGCGGTATTGTTTACTGCAACAAGTTGGTTTGAATGCCTCTTTTTCAGTACACTTATTGACAGATATTTCCAGTCTGATGGGGAAGTGATAGGTTACAGTAACAGTTAAAATTTGCCTTCAGTTACGTGCCTGATTTGATAGCTCCTTAGAAATCTTCCAACAGGTCATTTCTACATTAACTTCTCTGTTATGTCTTGGGGAGGTAAGAACAATTTTGAGACAGGAAAGAGAATAATTGGGAAGTTTTTCCAAGGGTGCCTTGAAAATATCACAATACTTTATTTGGTGTTGACTTGCATGTAAAACTATGACTGAATAACTAGTGGGAGTGTAAATGTTGGTCAAAAAGATGGGCTAATGTTACATCTCTAAGCCTTCTTCATCCATTCTTCAAAACATAATGCAAGACAAAGAGTCTGAGGAGAGAATAGGAAAATGAAACATGTGTTACAACCAAAACTCAAACCTCCCATTTTTTGCCATTTTTTTATATCTTTATATGTAAACTCAAACACCTGCTCTCTTTCTTTTCCTTGTTGTCATTCCTCATGAGAGTAATAAATGTTCATTCTACCTACAGTCTTCTCAGAAAAGTGTCATTCTTCAGTGACTGCACCAAAAATGCTAACAGAATAACTTGTACTACCCTTTTCTACTTCTTCAATCAATTTCTTCCTAGGAAAATGAAGACCTGCCTAAAATAATATGCCTAAAGCTGACCTACAGAGGCTGTCCTCAAGGCGCTCTTGGTAAGCTCCTGCTCTTGATTCTCTGTCTTTCTGGTTCTTGAATAAGAGATGTCACTGCAACCACAGGAGGTAGGGAAACCAAGACTTCTAGTGGCCACGTTAAGTTGATGCATTTCCAACAAGTTCTTCTAAACACTAACCCTCCAAGAGACATGCAGGATGCACAATCACGTAAAAAAGAGGAAGAAATTTCCTCAAAATCAGTATTGGTTTGACAGAATGGCTGGGATGAGCTGCAACCTACTTACACCCTTTCCAAACCCACACAGCAAGTCAGACTTGCAAACATTACCAGCAAGAAACAGGGAGAACTTCCAACCCTCAGAGAAAATAATAAAATATATCTCCCACTTTGCTTGTCTCAGAAGCTCAGGAAAGAAATGACAAAATCATTAGGTTCCATAAAAGTTACAAAATTAAAGAATCCATTTCTTTTACAGGAACCATTCCCATTTAAGTAATATAGCAGCTGTAGGATCATAGAATAGTGGTATTGCATACTTAAGAATTCCTAATCATATTCGTAGAAAAAGGAACCTTAGAAAAATACCTCAGTACAAAAAAATAAGATCTTACATAGTAGGAATGAAAGGAATATAATGAGGACAAGAGACATAAATTTCCTAAAGAGAGAGTTAAATGTGTTTAGATTCCTGGAATGTGCGGTTCTGCAATTTCAAATATTTTAAAATGTAAACTTAACTCCAAATTTTTCTTTTTTTTTTATGGATCTTTTGGTAATTACAAAATGGTCTCCAATTATAAAAACTGTTGCATACTCCTAATCTTCATTGCAATTGAAAATCATTTTTAGTTAAGTATTTGCATAGTGCATTGGAACATTATAATAGACAAGTCACTTCGGACTGGATAATTTCTCTGAATTCCTTTGTTAGTAATGGCATGTTCTCTCAATGACTGGGAAAAAAAATCAAATAAACTTAAATATTTACCTTCCTGAATGATTTTCTGGTCTCCTCTGAAAATTTTTGAAGTACTTTTTCCTCCAAATCATGAGATGAAAATACTGTCAGATCAAACTTCTCTGACTGACATTTTTGTCAAGACAAATCTTTCTCTAAGTAGCTTTTTTTCCGAGTCTGTCCTGCGATGCTGCTATCCATCGAAACAGGCTGCTATTAGGAGGATGCTGAAGCCTTCAAAAGCAAAGATTAATGGAATGAAAAGACAAAGCCTTATAGGTGTGAAAGGCAACTCAGGCCAAGACAGTATAACCAGCATAGTCAGAAGGTGTAATTTTTAAACTTGTGTTTTATGTTCTGGCTTTTGAAATGAAACAGGACAGCAGATACAGGAAATAAATATATGAAAAGGAATGATAGAAGGAAAAATAGAAAGACAGGAAAAAAGTAGAAAACTGAAGAGGAAGGGGTCGTATTTGAGGGTAATTGAGGGAAAATGCACAGTACAATGAGCGATAGACTAGAGGCAGAGTTAGTACAGAAAGGTAATAGAATTTGTTAAATAAATTGACATAGTTTGAAAAGAACAGATGAGCTTTTAGGCATGCAAGCCCTTCTTCAGATCTGAAACAGCAGGGAGTACAATGAAACTTTTCAGGTACTGGATCTCTTGTTACCCACCCACAGACAATGTCAGAATCCTGACTGGCAGAGGAGGCATAGATTAACGATAGGTGACATCACCTGAATTATCCAAAATACTGACACCCAGTAAGTATTAAGATACCACCAGGTTAAGATATGCTACTAAACCTCTTGGACAAGGGCTCAGATGGATTTGGAGAAGGTAAATCTGGGGGTCTGTTCTCATTCCAGTGTTAGCTACTCACTCCTCACCTTCCCTGTCACCTTTTTGAGAGACAGGACCAATTCCAGGGTTCTCCTAAGGCACTGATAATGCACCATAGCCTGCCCTTAGGACCACACCTGACCTCACAAACAGGGCAGCACTGACCTGTGCTTTCATTTTGGTGGAAGGGTAGCAGTGCTCCCAGCTGGGTGGTGGAGAGCAACTCCAGCTCCCACATCTACCAAACATGCAGCTCGCACTGCCCAATTCTGGAAAGAATATCTGAACAGAGGCATAGCAAGCACAAGAAATGCAATAAGAGGTCAATCTGGTCCACAAAGGACAGAGCTGAAGATTGAATAGAAAAACACAGCACAACATTTATTGTGACACAATGTTCTCAGCTTCAGTTTAGTATTATTGTTCAGCCATTGGCCCTCTTTAGAATAATGATATTATCACAGAGTTCAGGTGTTACTATTGTTTCCCACAGACGGTCAAGTGTTGTTCCCAATTTACAGTAGGGGCATGTGTGTATGTGTGTATGAATGTATTTGAAAAGGGGTTGATCATGAAGGACGCTGATCACCTGGAGCACACCTGCATTCATTAGAAGTTAAGGGGGTCAGCAAGTGCCACGTTCAGGGCTTTACACAGTACCTTTCGCTCAGTTTACTGTAATAAGGACAATGTCAACCATCAAAAAACGGAACCAGTAAGTTCTGTCAAGATGATTCTTCCATTTGACTTTAAACTACAACAATAACAGCAACATGTTAGAATGACCAACTGTTCTCCAACTACAATTACTTACTATAGCAGCTCCTGGAGGACTAGCAGGTCAAAGCCCTCTTGTGCTTGGTGTTGTTCATGATATACAGTAAATAATAGTCCCTGTCCCCAAAGCTCCAAAACTGGTAAGCTGACACACAACCTTCAATATTTAATACACTTTCCATACCGACATAAATACCTCACTCACATCAAGATGCTACAAGACACAAACAAATGTTTTATAGTATATGAATCTGAACAGATTAATTAATATTTTTTGGAGTTTTCCTTACATGGACAAAATAACTGGACATTGAGGAACTGAGAGAAACATCTGCCATATGTGCTTCTAGTTCTAACACAAAAGGTTATACCAAACGGCAGATATACTAATGGTGAAGTGAACAAACCTACTGACATATACAGGGCAGAAGTCTGTACTTACTATGTAAGTACATATGTAAATACATATATAGCTATGCAAAAGATGTATTTTGACTTCTAGAGACTTTTAGAGAAAGGAAGATTTTTCTTCTAGAGAACAGAAATGCTATGCCTGAAAGAGCCTTTCCTAGAGAATTCTGTGGGAGCAAGGATGGTACATCTGGGACAATAGCTATTTCTGTCACCCAGGTAAGTCCATCATCTTTCAGAAAAAAAATGGGCCAACTTCTCTGAGTCACACAGCTGCAAACCCATTAGCACTGTCAGGTTCCAGAAACGCTATTGTGAGTGCCTCTCACGCTGACATTATTCACTGTGTAGAATAAAACCACAACCTTTTTCCTTGGTCAGGCCCACGGCTTTGATAGGTTCTTTGGGTTTTTTCTTCTCATTTTTTTCTCCTATAAGCAGGCTGTATCCAAATTCTGCCATTTCTCCTTGAATTATGTCTTCAATAGTCAGGTGTTTCTTTCTGACCGTATCACTAAACCACTTTTTCAGGCCCTTATCTTCTGCTTTTACCCTAATTACCTCCTTCACTACAGCTCTTCCTTTCTATAGCCTCCCACATATTCATATCACCTTCTTCTCTGTACAATCCTCTATAGCTAAGGAACATCTGCCTTGCCTTTAAGTCTGACCCTGTGTATCTTTCCCACACCTTGAATCCATCAATCCCCTGATTATGACATTTAAGCGCCTTCCCCCCATTTCAGAGCTTTGCTCTGCTTATTTATTCAAGTTGGCCCTTATTGCACCCTCCTCCCCACCACCCCGGCAGCAATTCCAGCTTTGACAGCTGACTCCCTATTTCTCTGTCAAACTAATAACGGTCTCTTCCTTGCTACCCTTTTTTAGCCAAATAGCAAGGCCACTGCCCTATTTTTCTTTTAAATTCCTTGTCAGTACATTCTCCTGATGAAATGCCTACATGAAAAAGTGCAGCGAAGGCTGGTAAGAACGCTGGGGTAGGAGTGCAGACTGTGAGACTACTTTTGCTTAAAGCATTCAGAGCAAAAACTGCAAGTGCTTCCTCTCCTGCCTGTCCACTTAGGATTTGCAGAGCAAGGTCTGTGCTTGACCACTGCCCCATTCTGACCAAGCTCATTGTCTGCTGCTTTACAAAACCCATCGGCTGGGACAAGTGCCACCTCGGTCTCCATCTCCACATTGCCCATCAACCTTGAAGCTGAATGGGTTTTAACTGAGGGCAGAACTTGGCCTGTCTCCTTAATTAAATATGGTCCTGTCAGAATGCTCTTACATTAGCTGGGGACAAAAAGAAAAGGAGAAGAAAAATTAAATTATGGAGAAAGGGTTTAAATCAGGAAAAGTCATTAAAAAGACATCATTAAATATATGGGAATTTAAGCAGCTTTTAACAAAGAATGCATCTGGAAAGAAAGCCTAACTGTATTTTAAAATCTGACAATTATGTTCTGCTTTATAAATCCTCATCTTTAAAAGACAACACTACTGTACATTGAGCAAGACTAGGGAGAATTTTTCATGCAAAGTCAATGACAATCCTAAAATTCAAGGACAGATAAGAGGTATGGTTCATTCTTATGTTTATAAAGTGCTATCCATCCATACTTGCATAATATATTTTTGCAGAATCCTAAATCACCTAATAGTGTGATAAAATGTATGTTGGCCCAAGTGCCAGAATGTTGCAATAAATTACGTTCTGATATAGAAGCATAGCTCTGCTTATTTGTTTATGCACAAATAAACATTTGCACGCATAGAGCAAACACGTGACCAAAATCACAAAACAAAAGCCCTGATTCTACATGTCTGTAAGGTGACAAAACTTCCAGCAATGTAAATGCAAAATGAACTGCATCGTGCAAAACCTGAGTCCCGCATAAGTGCATGCTACATCCTGCAGGATTCATACTGAGCTTAATTAGAATAAGTACTTAAGCAATAAGTGAATATCACATAAAATATAGATTAATATCCAGAATCAGAAATTGACTGCTGCCAGTTTTACCTAAATATTCACATTACAATACTGAAATTATATGGACATAACCTTGTATATACCTCATCAGAATTTCTAACCACTCACACTCTGTTAGAGTGGTTACCATTAAAAACTTTACAGCTTAATTTTTCCAGATAGCTAGCATTACTCTGGCTTTTATGGTATTTTCTATAGTTAGTGTATAGAACATCTAAAGAATATTAAGATGAAGCTACTGACTTGCAATATTATTTATAAAACTTTTAATGGAAGTTGCTGTATTCTGTCTGTTGTAAAATTTAAAGTGTAATAATTTCGCTTGTTTTCTCTGTTTTAAACAGACTGCTCTAAGAGTTTTCACATTCCTCCAGCACCTTTAAAGAGCCTATTACTGTGGGAACTGAATATCACCTGAGTGTACTCTATATGCAATAGCAATGTATGCTTTTATAACAAAAATTGCTGGCTAAGGCCAGCACTTTTTCCTCATTTACTTTGTATTGATATATGACAATCCTGATAAGAAAGAGATAGATCTGCCATATTTATAATGAATCATCTTATAATCAAACACTGTATATTAAGCTGGTCTCTGGCCAATCCAGCACCTGGCTGCCAAGTTCATAATTGCACTGTTCTACAGTGAAGGGTATGAAATAAATTAATTTCATGCCATTTTTGGTCTTACTCTAAAATACATTTATTAGCTGGCTTGTGTGGGCAACAATTAAAATTTGTTAATTCAGGTCTTGATTTTCCCTATTTAAATTATTTCTTATGTCTCTTTGCTCCATATTCTCGAGTCCAATCCATTTTTTATACTTATTTTACGTCTTTCTTTGCTCAGTGATTTTTTACTTTACAGGCTTGTTCCAACTTGTTCTCTAATGAGAACTTCAAAAAATATTTTTACCCAAACTCCAACAAGTCTAAAGCTAAAATCATGAACATGCTTAATATAAAATTACATTTGGATTGCTGATTTTTATGGCACATCCAGCTGTAATGATACATTACTTATCAATCCCTCATTTTTAATGTCAGACATGTTATGTTAAGCTAGCTTGTTCAAGTAATGGATTTACTGATTAGTTCCTGTTTTGGTCTATAATTGTTCAATGATTTCCTCAATATTAGCTTAACCAAAAAGCTTATATATAATTCTTTGCAATATGCTTGACAGAAATACAGAAACATTCATGAGAGAATCACAGTTTAAGTTAATCAATAAAGGTTTTATCAAGAGTTTTTATTTATAGCTAATGCAAATGTTAAAAAAAATGTTACAGCCATTAATTATTACCAGTTTTTTTAAAGCACAAAGTAAGAGATGAATAAATGTACTTTAAGACACTTAAAGCCCAGGCATTCTTTTTAAAATGACTAGCTAAAGAGCCCCTTGGGCTGTCTTTTTACTGCTTTTCAAAGCTCTAATAGCACTTTTTCACCAAAGACACACCCCTTGAATCCTCGGAGAGATACAATAGCATAATTGTTCTTTTAGGTTTTAAGGCCTTGACATATCTGTCACTGAAAGAACAGTGAATAATAATACCAGAACTATTTTATGCAAATTCCACTTAGAGGTTTCAAGATTTTTGTGAGACTGATCTTGCCTCCTTGTTGACAGTTTTATTGTCACATTAGCTTTACATGAGAAAGTGGTAAAGTTTGCTTCTTTGTTAAATAATACCCCATTTTAAAATCTTTTAGATAAAGTTAAAAACAAATACAAAAACAATGAGATGGAAACATCAATTTGGAAAAGTATCAAAGGAGAAAACAGTAGTCACTTGTAAGAATTTTTCCCACTGGCTTTCATTTTTCAAATTATAAGTCACACTCATTATAATGTGTAATATGTACAAAATTAATATTTACTTGCATATATGTGTGTATTTACACACACATGTAGGGTTATGAATAAAACATACCAGTGTACTCTTAGACTAGCCAATGATGAATGGCTCATATTTCAAGGTCGCAAAGCTACCAAATACTTTCTGTGTGTATATATATATGTTCATAGGCAGCTGACTGTATACAAACAAAATACATGCTAATATGCTGCAACTACTAGGTTCAGTTGGCAGAGAAGGGGTGAGGGAAATATATGTGTACATCATAGAAGATGCTTTTTGGTCAGTTTTGCAAATTTTCCTGAAATGCAGAGATCTGAAGAAGATACCATCTAAGATAAGTCACAAATACATCTAAGATACATTTACAAATACTCATAAATACTGCATTTGTGAATGTATCTTAGATGGAGCCTGGAGCCTCTCTACTACAGTGCCAAACAGTATAGAGTATAGGTCTCTACAAAAGGATTTTTTCTCTCTGTTACACTAAAAACAATTGTGCATTTTGCCCTCCTATCCTGTCCACTAAAGAAGGTAAAGAAATAGCTTTATCTGAGTCAGAAGAGTCTTTTGACTTATGTTTAAAAGTACCCTCAGAATTCCTCAGACCACAGCTCTAGAGCCAGCCCAGTCCAGACACAATTCTTGTAGCTCAGTTCTTTCTCTATTTCAGTTTTCATTATAGAGTCATCTCTATACACTTGCATATAAAGTCAGAAGTTCAGCCAGCTCCCAGGTCAAAATCTTTTAGAGTAAAAAAAAGTTTATAACAGAAAAAAATTATTAACTGAAAGAATAGTGTTCCCTGTTAGCTCAGTTTCTATGGAAAGAAACTCCAGAATGAAATCCAAACTCACTGCAGAGCAAGGAAAGGGAGAATATCCCAGTACAATCCCAGGATTTAAGCCTGGGATTTTTCACTATGATCTAACCCCAGAGGCCACAGATAATCCTTCCTGGGAATGGGAGAGGAGAAGGTAGGAATTGTACTATATGGCTCAATATCCCACTCAAGAGCAGGAATGTGTCCAAGCATACTGAACTCCTCCACATACAGACAGTGGGAAGAGAGGATTCACAGAATACAAAAGATTTATGCTGTGCAAGTGTATTTGCAATGGATTTTCCACTGTTCAACTGTACTTTTCTACATTTATATCATGCCTCTAATTTGACTGTTTTCAAAGCATTGTGTCGACTTACAGACACTCGTTTGATTGCTCAGGAGTGCAGAAGTACCCAGTACTGGTGGAAAGGTAGCTCTGCTCAAGGGCATACTACAAACCTGTATGATTATGAAAATAATCCTGGGATATTTAATATTCATGAGGAGCAAACATGACCTCCAATTTTAAGCTCTTACCTGAAAGCACTATTACAGAGTAAACTGCACAGAACTGTAGTATAATAACAAGTTATTTTGCATAAAGTTGTGTAAAAACTTCTACATTTAATGTAAAATGGATTCATACTATTTTTATACTGAATTGAGCTGCATAAGTTCTTAGTACGGGGAGTCATGAAGGACCAGGTTCTAACGTACCTAGTTTTCCCTTGAGTTAAACTCATTATAGAAACACAAATCAGATTCAAATTTACTAGCTTATATGTCATTTGCAAAAATGTGGAGATTCATAGGACTCTTCACTCTCAGTACTGATGCAATAAATACCTCTGATCTGCAAAAATCCGCATTTTCATTTGTAAAGCAAAGGATTGCTATTGACCAGACAGCATATCACTTAGTCTTGGTGGTGAACAGCACCTCTATCAAGCACTTGTAAGTATAGCCAAAAGAATTACTTGTAAGAGTAACTGATCAGCACCGTGTGAGGAATTCAACACAGTGCTCAGTGAACCCCAGAGAGACAATGATAATGAGACAGCTCCCATTAAATGGCATAATTACAGCAAAAAAAAATGTGTTGTACAGATTGGACAAAAGCAAAGACTGAGTGAGATTTTTTTTCTCCCCTCACTAAGTTGTTTTTTAAGTAGTTCATGTAATTCAGATGACAGGTACTCAACCAGACCCCGCACTGGCTCAAGTTGGCCCAGACTGGACTGTTGGATCCTCCATGACAGATAGTCTTTTTGATAGGAACTGTGGGGAAAGAAAAGCCCTTTCAGCAGAAATCTGCCCAAAACTGATTTAGGACGTGGTTTTCCAAGGCATGCAACTGTCACGACACAAAGTATTTGTTGATGTGTATAAAACTATGCCCATTTGCTCCTTACATTGTATATGTTAACATAATTTATAGGTTAGAAGCATTCAACTCCTTGAGCTGGCATTTCCTTCCAAGATCAGGGGGTGAGCAGTGGATGGATGCCAAAAGGTTGGAGAGGAAGTAGGCAACGACTGGGTCTAGCTGCTAGGTAGAGCAGAACACCTTTTTATAGCAAAAAGAGGCAGGGAGAACGACATATGGTGGTACCAAAGAGCACAACAGAGGGTGCTTGGACTTCCACGTTGCCCGTTTCTGTCTAATGCTAAAAGCAACTGAGGGAGTTAAATGAAGTGGGAAGAAAGCTGGGGATAGGACCCAGTCTCAAATCTTATAATGCCATCCTTCCCATTCTGCCTTTGATCATGGGGACACCTCACCCGCTGCAGCCGTAGCCTATTGATGTAGGAAAGGTGAAAATCGTTCCTGAATGTCTTCCATGTGATCTGTGGCAATCTTGAATATGAAATATCCCCTTTAGGCATCACAAGAGGACAGATGGAGCAAAGACCCTAGTGGGATCTGACCAGCAGAAAAAATACTGGTTGTGTATTTCATGACTTCTTTGAAGACAGAAAGTGCCCCAAAAATGAGGTGTGTGGGAGGCACAACAAGGGCCCAATGATCCCCCAGGCCAGGGAGCCTGGAGCTGAGGGGCCCATCCTACCACTGCAGGCAGGAGCAGAGCAGCAGGGGGGCACCGCTGGCAGCCCAGCCCCCGGCACTGACCATCTCCCTGGGGACAGACCGAGGCTGAGCTGGAACACGGGCTCCTGGGTGGGCCTGGCTTGGTGGAAGCCATGCCTGGGACAGGCTGTGGCTGTGGGGAGCTGGAGACTGGCCCTGCTGCAGTACTGGAGGGACTGATGGCCCCAGGGGGCTGAAACACAGGCCTGGGCCATGGGCAGGGTGGGGTAGCCCTGGGCGGGGCTGGACAGGGACATTCAGGCCCATCAAGGTCCTGATGGAGGGAAACTTTCTGAGTCACCTGCTTGGAGATTTCAAGTGGAGAAAAACATTGCTGAGCAAAGCGTGTGGACCGCATCATAAATCCCAGGAGTAATGTAGCAGCAGGTGACTTTTGTTTCGAGCGGTACATCTGCATGATCCATAAAGGAGTTCTACTAAATTACTACAAATCCTGCATTCAGGCAAGCTGTAACATCAAAACCCAGACTTCAGGGCTTTGGTTGGTCAGGAAAGATTTATTTCTTCTAAATGCACAAGTACTCAGCAGCAGGAGAGAACTTGTTCTGAATCAGCACAGACTAGCTATGGCAGGAGACAAGCACACTAGATAATATATATCTATAGTGAATTTTCATTTACAGATGCTTGGTTGATTGAATTACTCAAAGTGGTAGGGATACCAGGAATTTTCTGCCTTTCCCTGCAGCCTGGAGTAGGTTTAACTTCCTGAAATTTCCCATGATCACCTAATTTCTCCCAGTTCTTTCCCTTACCAGGGGCTCAGGTACTGTGGCACAATGGTCTTTCCAGTTTTGTGCCTGTAGACCACAACATTAGATCCTAGGGGCTGCTCTGCGTGACTTTAAAGTGAATTTCTGAGATACTCAAGGTCAATCCAGATAACAATGGCCTAACTCTGTATGAAGTTCCATTGAAACCAGGTCTTATTCTGAGCACTTTGGCTGTTTGAGCTTGATTTTAATATTGATCTGATATATAGTAAATTAATATCTAATTTATACCTAATGAATTAAAAAAATTACTTAAATTCTACTTAATTCCAAATTGATAGCTGATCTAATATCAATTGTTGTCAGGCATCGCAAGTACATGATGGTATAAATATCATAAGTTCATCTGTTTCATCTGTTCCCTGAACTAAAAATGGTATCCTAGAAATACAGAGGCTTCAGGAATTTGTTAATGGTAAGGCTGTAATGCAACTTAAAAAACTACAAATAGACAAGAATATGTCTTCAGTATAACTTCAGAAATCAAAGAAAGTTTTGCCTTTTTTTTTTAGTCAGCATGAGGCATGAAGTGTTTTTTTTCTGCTTTACCTGTTAGTCTATTTATCTCTTCATTTTCTGGGTCCTATCCTTAATTCCTGTACATTTTGAAGCATCAGCTGTAAACTGAGATAATTTCATCTTTAAATCTCCATGTATGCAGCTGAAACTTGTATGCCTGCACAAGCTTATTTTCCTGCTGCTTTAGTACGTACAGTTAGAAGTCTACATCCAAAACACACCTTTCTACAAATCCAGCCCACTGAATAAAACTCATTATCTTAAGTCATTTCTATGGACAAAAGTTATGCTTTTCTGAGCTATATTAATTTCTTTGTCTAAACATCACTAGTTTAATTGTTTTAGATCAGAACTATACTGTTTTGAGTAAGAGTGTGATTAATGTGAACTAAATACGACTGGATCAACTCAGCATCACTCTACAGTATACACAAACCTATTATCATTAGAACTGTAGGAGTGCTTGGGAAAACTCAGCCTTGGTGAGCAAATTCCTTGCAAAAACCACCAGAGAAGGTGAGTAGATGAAAGGTATCTTAACTGTGCTGAGGACTTTCTGTCAAAGGAAGTGTATTGTGAGCCCAGATACTTTTCACCAGTCAGGAGGGCAAGCTATGACACAAAGGGTTACATTTCACATCTGGCCAGGAGGTGTGAGATAAATAAATAAATAAGAAGGATATCTAAGTGCTGCAGGAGCAGTTCTTTTGCTGCCAGGCACATTGAATTGCTGCTATGAAACGAAGGATGTACAGAGGCTGTGGGAGCTGAGAAGAGTGCACCCTGCACAAGTGTTTCCTTGCATCTGTCAATTGTCTCAAAGGGCAGAAGACACTCTCTCAGCTAACAAAGAGGCAGAAAAGGGCTCTGCCTTGCCTTTACAGTGTTTAAGTCCATCTCAGGACTTTAGAGCCTGATACAACATTCAATTGCCAAAGATGGCAACAGGAATAGCCATTGTAGCAAATGAGGAACCAAAGAAGAGGAGTGTTGAACAACCTCATAAGTGACAGAAAATGGCACAAACAAGCTCAAGGACAATACATAGAAAACAAAACCAGTAACAGAAGACCCCATGAAAGTACGAAGAGAATGGAAAAAAACACTGAATGGTGAATGTGACTCATAAGCATAATACAACACTGTGTGGATTAGATTCATGACTGCTCCAAGTGAGAAAGCAGGGACACCTTAACATGCCTGGAGGTGAGCTCCCTCCTACAAGACTTCCAAGCATGGCGTTCTCAGCCCCCTCCCTTTCAATAATTAGAAAGGAAATGTCATAAACATTAATCTCCATTCCACAGGAGAGTTATATAGGGAACTAAGCCTCACCTAAACACCCCTTCCTGCTCTTCAACCCTCCCTTGAAGTGGTATTCCTGGAAGGCACTAAAGAGTTTCACACATCACCTCTAAAAAGCACCATGAAGTTTCATTCTCTAACTCCTGATACTCCAACTCCCATAGCAACCCTGTCACCTTTTCTTTATTTTAGCTTGTTGTTGGAATAACAAAACTCTTCTTTATCATGGCTATAGCAAACAGAGTCTTTGCATTTATAGCATTGGATTTTTACAGCCAGTGAACAGCATCCCTTCATGGCTGAGCTCTGAGATCTCAGGTATTTTATGCATTCCCCTGTTTCTCTTACCAGCTTATCTCTGCCCAAAGTAAAATCTAAGCCTCTCTCTCACACACATCTTTTTGCAGATGTAAATTACTCAGGTCAAGCTTAACAAGGAGAAGAAAGAGCTGCTTCTCCCATTCTTCCCAATCACTGTGGGTAATACCCACAGCCTGGCTGCCACTCAGGGCCATAGAATCAGAACCCTCTTTAGCTCAGGGCCCTCTGTCTATGACCTCACGGTGAAACTCTGTGTCTTGCTGAGATTCTTTCTGCATCCCATTCATCTAAGCAGCATATCCAGACTCCCATCTTTCATCTTGATCGCTGCAACATCCTTTTCTCAAATCTTGACAGAGTCATGCCCTGCTCATATCCATTCACAATTCTGCTGCAAAGATCATTTTCTCAAAGATCATTTTCTCAGGCTGTTGCTTTGACCATGTCATTCCTCTTTCTGTATCTCCTTGTCTGGCTCCACGTTATGTTATTACATCAGACATAAGCATCTCCAGTCTTCCATGGACCAGCAGAGTCTATCCTTAGCCTATGTGTCATTTCTCAATCAATAGCTCCCACCTCTGACCAATTCATGATGTTAGCTTCCTTCTCCAGCTTATCAGGTATCCTAACATGAACGAGTAGCCTATTAGTATTTTCAGAGAGTTTTCAGTGCAAAAATGCCCCCTGAAAACTCTGTTTTCCCTTGGTATCTACAAAAGGAATTTACTTTGCTGCTGTACTAGTCCTGATTCTCTTCTACTCCAGCATCCTCTTGGGACAGATTGAGGATTTTTTGACAGGAAACAGGTTACATCTCCCAGATTATCCTGAGCTACCTGTACTGACTCTAACAATTGATTTTGAGACAGGCTGCTTCAGGAATACATTTACTTACAACATCTAGCAGTAGACACTTTCAAGGCAAGTATCAGTCAAGAGTCAGTAGAACAAAGATTCACTTATCTTGCCTTTTCCTCAGATTCCCAAACCATGAAGGCCATCTTCTAGAAGGCAGAGTTGAGTGCATGATGTAAGAGGTGCCTCAACTTTTGATTTTTAGTTGAGTCTGAGCTTTGTCTGAGCTTGGCAAGACTCTCTGCTGTCCAGTTTGGACAGTTTAGTGCTTCATATTTCTTTCACAAGCACAGAGTAACAAGAGAGAAGGAAAGGACTTTGTCCTTGCTGCCTTTTGTCTGCTTCTTCCAACAAACATTACATGTGCTCCATTCCAAATCCTGCTGTTATTCTCCTTTCTCATCCTTAAACCTTTGTCATTTTTGGAAGACTTCCAGACAGTACCTCTTCTGAATTCCATATGGGTCTCCTAAATGCACTTCCAGTTATAGACAGAGTTCAATCTAACCTTCTATTAGTTTTCTTTAGCCCCATCCTAATGTACTGCTGATATGCTTATTGCTGTTTCCTTACCTTTCTTATTTAGATACTCTCTTCGAATACACTTTCCACTGATTCTGTTCAATTCCTGGGGTGTGGCATCAGCTACAATTCTAGTCTCCATTTCACCAGTGCAACATAATACAGCATAAAGCTTTTGCTGACTAGTTCAGGGCTTTTATCAGCTGAAACAATAACAAATATAGCTTTTTATGTCTAATATGACTTGAAATGCAAAGAAAATTAATTTGGTAGGCAGTATCTAGTTGCAGGAGTCAATTGTCTTAAAGTGGGTCAGTGCTCAAAAATGAAAACACATACTAATTTGGATACTGGGAAAGGTGTTAGCATTTAAACTTCCACAGTGTCTAATGTTCTGTGCCTATTACTCACCTTGAGTTGGTCTCTTCATTGTTTGAAGGCCAAAATTCAACTTCAGGAAAAATAATTTAAGAAAACAATCACACAGATGTATAGAAAAGTACATAAAAGCATCCTTGACACAAAAAATGTAAATCACAACACTTACAACTTCTTTTCTTTTCTTTCTCCTCCTCTTCTTTTCCTAAGGCATAAAAAAAATTAAAATAAATAAAAAAGGTAAAAACCAAAGAAACCTGGCATAGTTATCATTCATGTTGATGTCAACAGGCCTACATAGACAGGTAACAGGAAAATACCACCCCAGGGATCCTATTCATGGTGCACAGCAGGGCCCTGTCTGTAATTACTGTGGCCTAGTTATTTCTCAGGGAAAAAAGTCCAGCACCAGATCCTTTTTTTTTCTTAATAGGTGAAGTTGAACCTAAAGCACTGTAATTTTAATCAAATCTTTCCCATCTGCGTGTAGTGTCTCTGAGAAGTTGAAGATTTAAGTGTATGTTGTAGGGTTTGCTGAATAGTCCCAGCGGGGGGAGAAAGGGCAGAGAGATGGTAATTATGTTACACTTAAAGGTATTTCTGTTGCCAAGGAAGGGGGATTTTTGTTGTGTTTTTTTTCTTTTCCTTTTTGTCTCTGTTCCCCCTTCCCCTAGTGAGGGTTAAGATGATGTCATGGACAGAAAGGAAATACTGCAATGGAATAGAAGGCAAAGCCAGAGTGAGAGGGGGAAATGATAAAACAGTAGTTTATAATATGTCTATGTATTGTTTTAAAAAGAAAAACTTTCAAGAAGGATGATGAAGTAGTTTGAGGTGGTATTTTCTGTGTTGCTTCTTTTCTCCATTGAAGTCTCATACACTAAAACCCAGAGAGCTTATAATGAATACGTTATCTTTAATAGTTTTGATTTCTAATCTCTCATCCCTCTTTATGAGGAGATTATGTAGTTTGCATTACAAGTCTGCTGTTTGTGCCATTTGAGTTGAATCACACAATTTTGCAATTATGGCAAAATTTGAACAGGAGAAGGAGCAGAGTTCTGTATCAGATGTTTCTGTCTAGCAACTACTTGGCCATAAACTAATATTAAGGAAATATGTCCTTTAGCACTTTTCAGGAATGAACAGAAGTTGAGGAACTGACAGCTAATACAAAAAGCTTATCCAGGAGGGGGTCATTCAGCTGTTATAGTTTTAAAATAACAACATGCTTAAAACCAAACTGGTATGTGCTTGCATTCTTAAAAGAAGCACTATCAAAATATCGTGTTGTTTCCTTAAGTTATGGTTTTCTGTTTTGACCTGTTGCCACTCTGTTTTCTAGACGATACCAGCATAATAAGGGTGATGTTCAATGTTCAACTGTTGCTTATAATTGAACCGTTTCTTCCCACTGGTTAAGTTATGTGTATATTTGGGCAGCCAGCCTGCAGCTCTAGAGCCAGTCAAACCCCAGCTCCCATTCCCACGGCATGTCCTGTGAACAAGAGGGTAGCTGTGTTCATGTAGAGGTTAGTCACGATGCAAGTGACTGGATACCTCAAACATGCAGTCTGGATAACAAAAACTGCAGTTGTGGCATCTGCCTTAACATACTTACACCCAAGGAAAGTATGAAAAGAGTCTCTATTTACTGAAAGTGGACAGTTAATTAATTCTCAAGCTATTGACCGATCAACCCCAATACTACAGATCCACTCATGTGGTTTTATGTCCTACCTCTTTGAGAGAGTGCAGTGTGAGGTACCAGTACCAGTTTGCGTCCACAGCCTCTGAGTTTCCTTTATCTACCAGCCTGAACATGCCTACAATAATGTTAGATAAAAATAAATTATTAGACAGAAATAGCAACATGAACAAGTTATACATCCTGAAGCAATTGTTTCTTTCAGTCAACAATTTTCCAGGATATGCAGGAAGATCTTCCTCTTGGTGTCTCCTTTGCTGAGGTGTCACTGAATTGTGGTAAGACATCAAAGTTCAATAGTGCAGACAACCCAAATATGTGGTCGATACTTCTCAACTCCAGAAAGGATGGGAGGAATAAGAGAAAGAATATATATATAAAAAATCATAAAACCACAAAGCATAAGAACATTTAGAGACCTTTCTAACAAAAAGCCAGTCTTCCTTTCACTGAATTTATATTCATTGGGCCTCATTATATTCTCACAAATCAAGTATCATTTACAACTTAGGTATTAGAAAAAAATAAGGAAAGAAGGAACATGAAGAAATAGCTTTGCTTTTTCAGTGAATGTGTCAGGTCATTTAAATAGTTTTCTGTTCTGACTCACAATTACCTTATGATAAATTTCACTCCACACCAATCTCTCTGTTCTTCGTATATGTATACTTTTGACTGCTGTTAAGCAAGTATTTTTAATTCTAACATGATTAATAATGCAGCAATTTTACATAATATATATGTGTGTTTGTATATGGCAAACATACAAATGTAGTAATTTCGACATTTATTCTTATTGATAAAGTCTTCTAAAACAGTTATTTATCATCCAAGACAACTTTAGATAGAGAAATACATGATAATGCAACGTTAAGATTGTCGATATCAGAGTGAAGGAATGCAGAAGTCAACAGTTTAAAGTAGTGGATGTTCAATGTTAATATTTTCTCATTTTATGTTACCCATAAATAGTAATAATAGTAAGCTGTATGTGCAATGAGAAAGGCTGGAATGAAAAAATACCGTCCAACAAGTAGCCGAGATAGAGTTTTATTCTTTTTACTTCCTGACCTTAATTTTAGCTTAATTATTTACTTAGTATAATATCAACAAAGAGGGTTTTTTACATTGTCTAAATATTTAAAATAAAATACATGAAACTGGTAAATGAAGAAAAGAGTGCTACCTTCTTAAAGACACAGAAATATTTCTGGGATTATACGCATGCAAGTGTCTGTAAAATTTATGCAGGTTTTGGTACAATATTATTCCACAAATATTCTACCAGTCAATGTGAACCATGTAACTGGACTAATTATATATATGGACTGTCAGAACAATACTGCTCAGCTTTATGCAAGTTTCAGTGATATATTCATTGAAGTGAAAAACATTCACTGAAGTTCTATAGAACTGTTTACTGGTGGCTATGATTCATTTTGTAGGGTTTAAGGAGTAACATCTACAAGAAAAGAGTCTGGCAACTGAAGACAAAGACAAGCTGAAATTCTGTCATGGCAAATAGGGCCTGGCAGTAGACCAAGGTGCCACATGAGGGAAAAAACCTCAAAACTCCTTCCTAAATAGGTCAAAAAGGCAGCAAAGATGCTCAGGGATCAGCTCCCCCGTTATCACTTAGAGCAAAATTATAAGATCGACCCTAATTTCCTGGCTCTAGCCAACTTATGAAGCCAAAGGATCGTTATGGATTTCCTAGTTGCAAGGCCATTTAATCTCAGGTTTTGCTTTCACCTATCTTTTCTGGAGGTTCCTCACAATTAGTGGAGCTGTTTTGATAGATCTTCTTTTACCCTGATCAGACCATTTTCACCAGGGGTAAGAAATTCAGGAGGATTTTTTTGACAGAAAGCAAAACTGACGCAAATATATTGGAAGACTTTTTTGTTTAGGCCTAGTTTAGGCTTGGTTTTGGCTTAGTTTACTTGGTTGCTGTTTTATTTATCAAAATATCTCTGGTGGCCTAGATCACTATGGTTTAAGAGACAGAAGAAAGAAATAACAACTGATTTGCTGTTGTGGCTGGTACCAAATATGGATTTTCTGTCTTTGTCTTATTTATGGTAAATTGCTCCCTGTCTGAGGAGGGATAATTAGGATTTGCTCCTAAACTGAGGGACGGTAAGGGCTGAAACACTTCAGTGTTTAATTTAATGTTGAATTAGGCACAAAGCAACCTTTTCATTAGGTACGGTAGTTTAAGATTGGTTTTTATTTTTCCATAGATCTTCATCATTATAATAGGATTCCTATCCTGTTGAATCAATTTACAATTAATACAGTTGCAACCTGCTGCTTACTTCCATGTTGTGTATCTTGCTCTTCTTGCATGCCCTGAACAAACAAAAGTGAACATATATTGTTGTCTGAGGGAAAAGAATTTCCATATCACATTTTAATGCAGTGGTTTGCTTTACGGAAACTTGCAGACAATCTGGAAGAAAGTTATAGGATGAAAGGAAATATGCATCAAATATAATATTCACTGCCTAAGTTGTATTTCCTGCCCTGCAAGTACCAGGAATCATATCTCCCACCCTCTGAGTTTCTGTCAGTAATCAACACCATTTACAACACATGCTGTATAGAGAAAAATTACATTACAATGATAGTTGATCTCTGTTATGACATGTATCTTCATGGCTACAGAGGGGAGAGATAACTCATCAGTTATCATTAGAAATAGCCATGAGTGATATAGCTGTCTTTCCTCATAAGAAGTGTCATAATAGATATTGGCCCTCATGTATTACCTATTTATAAAATCATTGTTATCCAGAAAAGAAAGTTATTTATAAAATCTAAGAAAATTAAAGCCCAGAAACATAACTAAAAAAGGAATTTTTCAATCCTATTCAGCTTAAGAAAGTATGAATTTTGCCATTACACGATATACCTAAACCCAACCCACATCTTAACATTAACATATAACAGCGTATTACATTCATACTTAGAGGTAAGTGCACGTTACATGGAATATACACCAAAATGCTATCTTTGAAGAAATTTATTATAGCTAGACTTAATGGGTGAGGCAAGAATATGCTGTCTACAAAGATGATTCCATATGAGCTCCAATAAAGCCTTTATAATATTGTGATCTGTCACGTATACTGCAGAATGACCATCTTCAAAATGGCTGGAGAGGGTTGAATCTTGGCCTGCTTTCTTATGGAATAAGAGAAATTCCTCCCATATGCCTGTCAGTCTCTCTGTGCACCTTTTCAAACCCCTGGCCAACTGCAGCTATGTTTGAAAGAGTAAAACTTTTAAAGACAAATAAATTCCTAGATATTTTGTGAAAATCAGTGGCTGAAGAAGGGAAGTCCCTCATGACTTCCCATCTAGGAAGATGGGAGAACTTGGCTATTATATATTCCTCTGGGCAGCAGCCAGCCAGCATGTGTGCACGGTGAGTTTGCCAGACAAGTTATCTGAAATTTGCAGGGGTATCGCAAGAGGGAACCTGGGGCTTCACTAAGATCTGGTAACACTCAACAAACACCTTAGGAAACCCGGCTTTGCATGTTCTGGTGCTCACAGACAATTTGATTTTTTAAAAGTGAAAAGATCTTCTGTGTCTCTCCAATTGTACAAACAGAGCTGCTCTAAAATCTGCCTTTGCCTTGGGAAAAATTCTTTTTAAGAACTTCAGTTCATGGGTTTTATGGCCAGGGGGGATTTTCTAAAAACCTTGAGCTCCTAGCTTGACCTGTATAACACAAGCCACAGAATTTTATCTCGTAGTTCCTGCAAGATTATTCTTGTTTTCTATGTAAGTGAACTATATTGAATTTAATAAGTCTAAGGAGCAAAAAGATTTAGAGGTGAAGGATTATTCTCATCTCCTGACTAAGGCCCCTAACCAGCAAAGTGTTCAGGAACTGGAAAAATCATATGAATTCAGTAATAGCATGTGTCAAATTAAGCAGGTATTTATGTTTTTCAATGGATCTGGAGTAAGCTTTTTATGGATTGCTACGGGGTTAAGCAACCAAATTCAGCTCTGATCTATAAAGCTTCATCCTTCTACAATGCAATAACTTTGGTCATCAGCTTGAAAAAGTCAAGTCATGACATCACTGTACAAATGCCAAGTTTTTCAAACCTAAAGTTCTTGGTACACCAGGTTACTGCTATGTAAGGTTATGAAACATTGTCTAAAGTGACAGATAAGTCTGTAATTCTTAAAATACTCTTCTTATATGTGCTGGGTTTGATTTTGATTATGAAAAATGACATCTTATGCTATTTTATTTCAGTTGCACCCTGAGATATTGTTTTCACCATAAGATATAAATCACAATAAGCTGAAATACATGCTTTTCAACCTGTAAACCTATAGAAACTCCAACAAGGTAAATTAAACAAATTCATATGTTCAGATTTCATCACCTGTTAAGTCTTTCTATTTGTTGAAGTAAAAACATTGCTTCCTGATAAAATAACCATACACTTTAAGCATGAACTACCTTATTTCCCCTTAAATTTTATACTTTAATATTATATATACAGGTGCATATAAGTGTGTAAACTTTACTTTATAGTTTAATATTTATACAACTAGCCACTTTCAAATATACTTACATGAGTGATTTTTCCTAGACAGATGTTAAAGTGAACACAACATAAAAGTAACTTTTATCAAGTTATGGATGTTTCATTTTATATAAGAAAAAAATTTATGAAGTGCTAACCACTTACACAATGAAAATAATAACTCTTTCTTCCTTTATTTCCTCCAAAACACAACCCGAGTCATTAACTTTTTTAGGAAATTTCAGGGGTTTGTTTCTCACTTCAGCAGG
>NW_010542297.1:1741-3581 GCF_000687285.1 Phaethon lepturus | reverse complement strand
CAGCAGGATTTTAAGGAAAACATGCCACAGTCAACACAAAGAGATAATTTTTTGTAATCTCTTGATATTGTTTTTGATGTTGGTTGCACCTTGTCTTGTCTATGCATTTTGATCTACACCTTTTGCAACAACATGATATACCCAGCCACTGTATATGGAGATAATGAAACTTTTGGGTTATGAGGCACTCAAAATATACCTGTGATATTACATTATGTCAGAATGATTTTTAGGCTGTGTTGTGTATTACTGGTTAATTAAGGCATGGGAAATAATGTATATGAAAAGATATGTCTTCTTTACTTCCAATGAAATAAAAATTTCAAATCAAAAACATCTGTCTCTTTTCGTTTATATGTCAAAATGTAATTGGCTATGGTTGGGGTTTGTTGCCTTTATTACTTTTAATAGCTGTACAGCCACTGATTGCCCAAGCTGATGGTTAATTTAATTTCTGTCAATACAATATTGGGGCTGTCTGCATATTCAGGCCATGATTAACTGCAGCAGAGTCCATAACAGTAGTGTTATTATTACTGCATTTAACTACCTCTCGGGAGAAGACAAATTAAATTATGTTGAAAATGCTGTTGATTATCATTACGGACTTATTTGTAGAGCACAATTACTGATCTGTTGTAAAATAAATCAAATTTTTTATCATCTTGGTATAAATTAAATGTAATGTAGGTGAATGGAGAGTGGTTACTGAAAGAGTTCAGGCAGCTTTGTATAAGTCAACTGAGCATTGAATTAAAATAATAATCACAGATGAACATGATATTATATTTTAATAACAAGCTACTTCATGACCAAGTGTGCCTCATAGATTATGGGACTTCAACAATATAAAAGCAAACTTAAAATGTTTTATGTGCTGTTGACTTAAACAAAAGGTTGAGGCCTTCATATAAATTATTTTCTACTGTTTCTTCTACACAAACTGGAAACATAGTTCAAGTAACCAATTTAAGGCACCACTTAAAAAATATAATTACACTAATAGCTTACATATGACAGTACTTTAGCTCTCCTCCTCCCTCTATGATATACTTATCTCTGCCATACTGCAGTAGTACCTTATGGAACGTGGGGCTGTACTGATAACTTCAGTGCAAACAAAATATGTGCAGCATACTTGCAAATATTTAATTACATTGAATGCTCACTATTAAATGCCCCTTAACCCTTCTACTTCAGAAAGGGTTAGGCAGTTACTTACTGATTCATGAAGACAAATGTGAGCAGGTATAAATGAGTCTTGTCTTGCCCTCTCCATAGATAAGTGATCCAGCTTCAGTCAGGTTTCTTCAGACCATCAACAATGTCAGGAAATCAAGAAGAGGTAATGCAAGGGAGACACAACGGAGAAGATGCTCCCACTTTCTTTCCACCTCAGTTAGCAATGTTCAGCCTAAACCTCTCTCTCATGGCACTAGTTCCTCAGCTGGCATGTACACTGTACCTCCATCAGCTTCAGCAAAATTCTGGCAATTAACATCAGCTAGGGATCTGCTTGCAGGGACTTGTACCACTACAGTGTCCTTACAGGTTATACTTGCCCAGCCCAACCATTCCTCAACAACGTCTGGTGCAAAACAGGCCTTACTAGCTACGGTGTATTCCAGCATTCCGTACACAGAAAAAAATCCCATTGGCATCCCTGGACATTTTGCCTACAAAGAAGCCACATAAAAAAGCCTCCAGGTAAGCCCTTTCAGTAGACGTCCATCAACCTTAATTATAGAAATCTACTTTTAATTTTGCCAAACATTAATACTTTGGTCTACAATCACCCACACTTCCTCTTTCTGCTTCAGACTTACCTCTATCTTCCTTA
>NW_010542297.1:0-1710 GCF_000687285.1 Phaethon lepturus | reverse complement strand
GCAGGAGTCATTCAGTCATTCCCATGAACGAACTAAATCTGCACTAAGGGTACTTGAGCCCCGCGGTTCCTGACGTGCCAACTCCTCTGAGTTTTTGTTGCCGGCACACTGAGCTCCTAACTTCGTTAGGCATGCCTGGAGCCCCATGGTGCTCCCGATATGCTAATCACAGCCATTATACCCCGAGCCTTGCAAAAACTCATACGCAGCTCCAGAGTATACAAGCAAATTACTTCTGTAAAGCACCCTTTGGCCTAGCAAAAATATGATGGGCAGTGAGCCACAAGTTCTAGTTGCAGCTCTTCATCTGACGTTAATAATTCTGTGCACTACATAACCCTTATTATGCAGCAAGGCCTCATTAAGAAAGAGACAAGTATCTTTTGCCATATTTTGCAGATGGATTAACTCAGGAGCTGTCATTTGTGGTGCAGCAGGAATCAAACCCCAGGTTTTTAACAGAGCAGACCCAAGTTGCACACACTTAGCCAAGTTGCATTTCAAATCTATGTGTTTGGCTGTGCTCTCTGCAGTCACCAAACCACATTTCCACACAAAGCCAGAAACTGAACCAAGAAATCTTAACACTGCTGATAAACCTGCGAACACTAGCATGATTTTGCACAACAGCAGGTTTTTTCCTTTGTTTTCTCCTGTTTAAAGACATGAACAATGTCATACAAAATTCTGTCTTTCAGTAAAACAGCAATAAATGTCATTTGGCGAAGTGTGTTAATTAGAAGATCACAGGATTAAAAAAATGAAACTGCTTAGATTGCTCTCTGCTCCCTTGTACAAAACATAAAAGCAGTGAATGAGGTACGAGCCATTAAAGTTAGTTCCTTGGTGTTTGCACCACTGGGTTGAAATCTAGAGAAGTTGAGGTCTGCTCCTCATTCTCCTACAGACTTCCTTTGGTCATGGGAAGGTATCACTGTCATAATTCAAACTTTTTTTGCTATTGTTTATATTAAAAATACATCATTACATTCCTACTTTTTTTCAGCTTGCTTTACCAGCCTGGAAAGCTCACTTTTAGGATCATTTAAAATGAGAATGGGTGTCACACAGCCTGTTCATTTAAACCATGCATATCAGCATCACAGCCATCCACACAATTGTATATAACCAAAAGGATTTTTTAAAAATCTTTAACCATTAACTTTACAGTACATGAAATTCTACTAGACACTTCAGACTACCATAAGAAAAAATGAGCCCTGTCACAAAGAATTTATAATATAATTTCAAGTGTGAGACAAAACAAGGGTTAGCCAAACCAGAAGGGCAAGATTTTAGCTGTACTTTGAGGAAGAAAAGATATACCACAGAAGGAAACAGAAAATGTGCAGATATAATCTGTGCTTAAAATATTCTCAGGATCCGTTATGAAAAAGGGTGATAGACTTTGAAGGAAAGGAAGTTGCTAGCAAGCTTTCCATAACATGTGAGGAAAACACTTTTGTTCAGTTCTTACTAACAGCCAAATGATTTTCAGTTTTCAGTGTGGGATTCACTGTTGACTTCCTTAGTGTTTGTTCCTGCTTTAACAATAAGGACTTGTAGAAACCTGGTCCTGGAAAGCCTTAACAGATCACAGGGGTAGAAACAACATATATAGTCCTAGGTTTCCTATGTGCACATTAATGCAGAAAAGGCAAGTCAGTCAAAAACAGTGTTTATTTTTTAACCATTATTTCTGTTCATACA
>NW_010542296.1:0-5176 GCF_000687285.1 Phaethon lepturus | reverse complement strand
GGCGGAAATCCCTGCCGGTTTGAGAGGTTGTAAAAGTACCTTACTTCACTGCTTAAAGTAGTGTGGATTGCTGACCTGAAATAAATGATTGCAAGTCAGCTGTGACTCTTGGTGGATTGCTTACAGTGCTGTTTTCTTGGTTTTGCAGTGCCTTCTCCTAGTGCCTTGCTGGTTGACAATCCCACGTCCTTTGGAAATGCGAAGGAAGTAATAGCAATCAAAGATTACTGTCCGACTAATTTCACCACGTTGAAGTTCTCCAAGGGAGACCACCTTTATGTCTTAGACACGTCGGGAGGTGAGTGGTGGTACGCTCACAACACCACGGAAATGGGTTACATCCCTTCCTCCTACGTCCAGCCTGTAAACTACCGCAACTCTTCCTTAACGGACAGCGGGATGATCGACAATCTACTAGAGAGCCCTGACGAGGGGGTCAAGGAGTTGGACCTGCTTGGAGAATGGACTGATGTGAAAAGAAACTCTGTGAAAACCTACAATAACAACCCGTTCTTGAACGGAGTCCAGACGAACCCATTTCTGAATGGGAATTTGCAAACAGTGCCCAGCTCGGACAGAGAGTCCAACTCCAACGTCGCCGTTGACTTGCTGCTCTTTGACACGGGGGCTCCTACTTCAGCTGTTTCCAGTTCGGCCGCTAATAGCAGCCTGGGTAACATTTTTGACGAATTTCCATCCACAAACAGGCTGGATCTGGAACAGCCTGTGAAAAGGGACAATCCCTTCTTCAGAAGTAAGCGTTCCTACAGTTTGTCTGAACTGTCTGTTCTTCAGGCCAAGTCAGATGCTCCAGAATCGTCGGGTTTCTTCAGTGGTTTGAAGTCTCCCACCCCTGAGCAGTTCCAGAGCCGGGAAGATTTTAGGACCGCGTGGCTGAACCACAGGAAGCTGGCTCGGTCTTGCCATGACTTGGATTTGCTCGGTCAAAATCCTGGCTGGGGTCAGACGCAACCGGTGGAGACCAACATTGTCTGCAAGCTGGATAGCTCTGGTGGAGCCGTTCAGCTTCCAGACACCAACATCAGCATCCACGTGCCAGAGGGCCATGTGTGCCCTGGGGAAACGCAGCAGATCTCGATGAAAGCAATGCTGGATCCACCGCTGGAGCTCAACAGTGACAAGTGCAGCACCATCAGCCCAGTCCTGCAGATCAAACTCAGCAATATGGAAGTGAAAACCTACATCATTCTGGAGATGAAAGTGTCGGCAGAGGTCAAGAATGACATCATGAGCAAGAGTTTGGTAGGGCTGCAATGCCTGCGGAGCGACATGAAAGAGGGGCCATACACACCGATGCAGCTGAGCTATTCATATGGGGACACGATCCAGGTGCAGCTGGAGAACCTGGAGCCTTGCATGTACATCGCAGCCGTAGCCCAGGGACAGAATATCCTCTACCCTTACACTGTTTGGGATTACATCAGCAAGAAGATCACGGTTGGCGTCTACGGCCCAAAACACATTCACCCTTCCTTTAAAACCGTCGTGGCCATGTTCGGGCATGAATGCGCACCCAAGACTCTCCTGGTGAATGAAGTCACAAGGCAGTCCCACAGCCCAGCTCCTGTTGCCCTGCAGCTCTGGGGTAAGCATCAGTTTGCTCTGTCCCGGCCTCAGGACCTCAAGCTCTGCATGTTCTCCAACATGACCAACTACGAGGTGAAAGCTAGCGAACAAGCCAAAATTATTCGGGGCTTCCAGATGAAGCTGGGCAAGGTCAGCCGCCTTATCTTCCCCATCACGTCCCACGACCCCAACGAGCTCTCAGACTTCACTCTAAGGATACAGGTCAAGGATGACAAGGATGCCATTTTGACCCAGTTCTGCGTCCAGACACCACAGCCGCCTCCGAAAAGTGCCATCAAACCGATGGGGCAGAGGCGGTTCCTCAAGAAGAACGAGGTTGGAAAGATCATCCTTTCACCTCTGGCTGCCACCGCCAAGTATCCAGTATTTCAGGACCGACCAGTGTTGAGCTTGAAGTATGGCAAGCTGCTGAAGACGGTGGTGAGGCAAAGCAAGAACCACTATTTGCTGGAGTACAAGAAAGGAGACATCATAGCCCTCCTCAGTGAGGAGAAGATCAGGTTAAAAGGGCAGCTGTGGACCAAGGAGTGGTATATTGGTTACTACCAGGGAAAAATAGGCCTTGTGCACACCAAAAACGTGCTGGTGGTTGGGAAGGTCAAGCCCAGCTACTTCTCTGGGCCAGATCTCACCACCAGCTTGTTGCTTGAGCAGATCCTGAGGCCCTGCAAATTCCTTACCTACATCTACGCCTCCGTGAGGACTCTGCTCATGGAGAACCTTAGCAGCTGGCGGTCCTTTGCCGATGCGCTGGGGTACTTGAACTTGCCGCTCACATTTTTCTGCCGAGCAGAGTTGGACAGCGAGCCAGAGCGAGTGGCCTCTGTCTTGGAGAAGCTAAAGGAAGACTGCAATAACACCGAGAACAAGGAGAGGAAATCTTTCCAGAAGGAGCTGATGACGGTGAGTCTGAGGGTGTCTTTAATTCTCTGCCATGCAGAGTGATTAGGGTGAACGGGGTGTGGAAGCTTCCTAATTCAGTCTGTGGAAAATGAAGTTCATCTTTAAGGTCTTCTGCAAGCTGCTCGGCACAGCCAGGTGGAAGTTCAGGTTGTGCGTGTTGGTGGGCTTCTGGTTTAATGGAATCAGGGCCATAAATGAGGGACACGCTGGGTGAAATACCATCGGTACACATCGTGTGAGGGCAGCCAACAGGCTTGCTTTGGAAGGTGGCTAATCTGAAGCCTATTAAGACCAAGGTGATCTTGGTCTAAGGTTTTCATGGCACTCGACTGGTCCCTGCTGCTGGGTATTTACGTTTCAGGCTTCGACGATGCACGCTTCAAGGAGTTAACCCAAGAGCTGCTGGGCTCCACAACCCCAGTGTCAAAGCGTGCATCGTTGAAGGCAATACCGATGGAAAACTGGAAAAAGGGCAAGAAACAGAAAAGCTTTTCATATATGGATTGGGGTAGGTGAGCCACCTCTCAGATCACGTACTTTCGCATCCCTGGGTATGTCAAAGCACGCGGGAGCTTGTTTCTGTCCTAAAGTGTGTTTAGGGGAGTGCAGCCTTCAAGTATTTCTAGGATGCCGCTAAGATATCTCTTACGAGAAATCATCTTCATGATAATTTCTAGCATTTCGTAGGAAGCGAGCCAAACTAAATACAGGACGAAATGTCTGGAAGAGATTTTCAGCTCTCACCTCTGAACAGTCTCTCCCGGAGAAGCACGATAACCGAGTTAGAGCCAACCATGTGGTTTAAAATGCCAATCGAATTAAGGAATAGCGAGAGCTTCGCTTGGTGGCGATGGGCGCAGGCAGTAGCATGCAGGATGAAATTACCCATGCCTGGGTAGAGAGGGCTGGAGCCGAAGGAATTACTTAATTTCCTAAACTCCTTTTAACATGCAAGGGGACAACTTGAGGATTGAGTATGAGGTGTAAGGCATTATGAAGAGTACAGAGCCCTCCGTTACTCACGGAGATGTTTTCCAGCGAGTTCCCGGTGCCTGGGTACCACTTTGTGGCCCGTGGGGCAATGTTTTAGCTTCGGCTTTTGGCAAAATGCAGGCGCCAGGTCATGCCACCGATGCTGCTTCTGTTGGGGGGAGGTTCTGCCCGTGGGACGCAGTTGTCTCTCTTCTTTCTGGGGCCATCCAGGAAGGGAAAACACCCACCGTGGTAGCCAAGGCTGGTGTCTGGCCCCGTGGTTCCCCCCAGGGAGGGTTTGCTGATTTAATCGTTAGCCTCGGCGAACATCGGGGTGAGATCTGCGCTCCTCTTGCTGGATGCTTCCAAGGGCTTCTTGCTGTTGGCCTTACTTAGCAAACCTGTAAGTGCCTCTGTTATCTATTCCCTTTGTCTCCAGGGGTCCCAGGCAGCCTGGAGGTTGTGGAAAGTCTATGCCAGACCTCAGCGGGGAGACGAAGGGAAAGATAAGGCTCTTCGGGGCAGCTAACTCGGGGCGAGGGCTGTAAGCTGCAGGAAAACATCCCGCTCCCCGAGGGGTGCCTGGAGTGCGGAGTCCCAGAGCGGGTTTTATTTTCCTTGTTTGACTGGAGGCTAATAATGAGCGTTGGCTCTGTTCCCTATTCTTTGTGAGCCTGAGCCCGTCGATAAAGGATGAGCTCTCTTCCTGGTGGAAGATGATGTTTCTTCTAAACCTTGTGCTGCTGTCAAATCTCCCTTAGCTTACGGAGAAATTAGATTGAGCCTGTTTTTAAAAAAAAAATAAAATAAAAAGATGTTTCAGGGGATGACAACGGAGCAGTAATGTATTTTATTGTGTTCAAATCTGATTTTATTTGTAACAAATGGACTCACTTGCTGGCGTCTGCTGGCAAGAAGAACCAGTTGGATTAAGCTCTAATCTGGCCGTTTCTTCTTAAAAGTTGGTTGTCTCCTCTCAAAGGGAGGAGGGAGAAGTAGTAACCAGGTGAATCTGACTTCAGTGTTGAGTACACAAAATGGCAGAGCCGAGCAGCAGCAGCCAAGCATGGAAAAGCCTGGTCATGATGACTAGTTAATAAGTAATCTGCATTTAATTATTATTTTCTCTAATAATAGCAGCGGTGTGTGAAAGTAACTGGGGGAATGTTGCTCAGAAGCTAAGTCATCACATCAGAGTGAGAAACCTACCTCCTCTCCCCTCCCTCTTTGCCCATCGAAAGCAGGCAGCACACGGATGGTCTTGCTAAAAAAGCCCGGGCACAGGTGCAGGAAGACCTTGTTGCAGCTGGGCCACCGGTTCCTGGCCATGCAGTGGCCGCACTAGCTGGTCCGTGGGACCTGGGGTCGGACCTGTGATGAGACGCAGGGTTTCCCTCTTTCTCTGGATTTTCGATACGGTATTTTTTTATAGAGCCTCGCGTTTATTATTCTTTCCAGCAGATGCTGTTGGGAAAAACATGGGTCTTCTGGGAGTGCCGTGGGGCACGTCAGCAGAGCACTGCGGAAACTATGAGCTTTTTCTTTTCCAGGCTACTTCTAAAGATCATACAGGAGGCACTTGGTGTTGTTTCAGAAGTGATGCCTTAAGCCCCCCGAGACTCAACTGGGCATCATGCTCAGGGACGTTGCCCCACAGAGCCTGTGCCTGGCTGTGTTAGGTTAAAAAATTAAA
>NW_010542295.1:0-10442 GCF_000687285.1 Phaethon lepturus | reverse complement strand
GGCAGGTGCGGGCCAGTGCCATCGCCCAAGACGCGGACCAGAACTACGACTACGCCAGCAACAGCGTGGTGCTGCACCTGGACTCCGGCGACGAGGTGTACGTCAAGCTGGACGGAGGCAAAGCGCATGGAGGCAACAACAATAAGTACAGCACTTTCTCTGGCTTTCTTTTATACCCCGATTAACACAAAACAAGCGACACAAGCAGCCCCGCCACCGATACGCGTGGGGCTGGTTGGCGTTTCTGTACCCCGTCGTGCCGCTGTTCCTGCTGGTGTCCTGTCTCCGCAGGTCATATTAGCTTCATTATCAGTTTGTTTGTTGTTTTTTTTTTACCTCTGTGGAAACGAAATAGAAGTGAAGCAAAGCGATGCCCTTCCTTACTCTCCCCCATTTCCTCTGAACCCCCCTCTCCCTTTGTCAGCCTCGGTGTTTTGTGGGTCACACGAGGAACTCGGCAGCTTGAAACTCTCGAGTCATTCCCGCGGGGGTGTAAGAGAGCCCAGAGTTCAGACTATGTCGCACACGGAATTTGAACCGGTCACATTTTTTTGTCAATAAGTATTAATTATGACAATGAATTTTCAAGATCGACTATTCACAAAGTGGGACTGGACCATAACTGTTTTTTCCTCTGCTGCTTTTTTTGTATGGGGTCAAGTGTAAACTTTTCTTTTCTGTGCAATGCAATGCTCGTGTGAATGATGGTGTCATTAACGTCAAACCTGTTCCTGTCTGCAAAAGAATTCAGTCGCTGACCACAGTCACCAAAATATCACATTAAATTATGTTTTTAGACAATGCCTTCTTGCTGTCTGTCTCTTCCAGTGCTGCAAAAGAGCGCTGTGGTGATGCCACAGGGGGGTGGGAGGCAAAGGAGGGGGTCACTTCAGTCCCTTCGGTTTGCAGCAAAATTTAAAGTTAGAGTGGGAAGCACCTTGCCTAGTTTTTGATTATGATTCAAGGGGGCTGGGAAGAAGCAGAGGGAGAGGGAAAAAAGCTTCACCTTTATGCAGTTTTGTGAAAAGAAGGTGCAGAGCCATGACGAGGTGAAAGTGGGGATGCGGAGTGGATTTCCTAAACAGATTTACTGGGTCTGAACCTTATCCAGAGGTTAGTGAAGTACAGGAAAAGCGGTTTAATCAGCGATTACGGAAAACTGTGTTTCTGTAATACGCTTGACAAGTGTAGGAAGGCAGCGGGGGAGAGAGTCTGTCTAAACCCCTGCACTTGGCAGTTGTGTCGCATGGGTTGGAAACCGCTCCTGACTGTAGATGGGTCTGCACAGCCCCTGAGATGGGCTGGGAGGGAAAGCTCACTGAAGACCGACAGGTTCAGACCGTCAGGAAAGGCTTTCTCCTGCTGGTCCTCAGTAAATCCCAGCCACCCTGTGTCATTTTAAAAGCACCCGGGTGTGCAACTGGTGTGTTCTGAGCCTTTGATGGAGGGGGTGCATCTTTCCTCATCACCTCAGTAGATAACCTCCTCAGTTTGGGTCCACTGGGGTTGCTCTGCTGAAGCTAAAAGAGCCAAGTTGATTTACCAAAGGCGCTTGCTTTCATTTTATTGTCTTGTCATTTCATTTTTCCCTCCTGAAGGTCTTGCCTCCGTATCAGCGTACTGCCCTTTGCAGTGTTAGTGCAGTTTCACAGGTAAGAGAGGCAGGAGCCAGACTGCAACAGCTCTGCCAAGGCTGGAGCTTTGCCCCTGCCCTCACGTTGCAGGAGGAAAGGGAACCATAGCCGGGATGGACTTGTCCCAGCCCCACTTTGGGGCAGCCCAGGGATGACCAAGTTCTTACAGTCTCTTCTGTCTCCTGCCTAGTCCTCGGTGGGTATTGCCGTCTCGTTGGCTGGAAGAGGAGGCTCAGAGAAAGCAATTCCTCCCTTCATCCTGTCCTCAAACATCCCCCAGCTGAGGGAAGCAGAGTTCATAACCAGGTACATGTGTTAGACACTTATCAATCTCTAATGTCGTGTCGATTTGTACTATTTAGAATATGATTAAAACCAGTGTCTGAGACCCAAATGAAGTATAATTGCTATGGATCCTCAATTCCCCCTGGATCCGTAATCCTTTCTGACTATTCCTCCCCTCCCCTCCGACAAAATGAGGCTTAGACACAAAGCCCTCGGTTTAAATTTCAAAAAATTAAAATTGACATGCAGCAGCATTAGCAAGAGCCAGGAGGAATTCTAAGGAGGTGCCTGGGCTCTGCTTTATCCTTTGCATTAAGAAGCAATTTGTACTTCTAACAAAGACCCAACTGTTCCCCCTTGGCAAAAGGGCAATGAAGATGCCTTGCAAGGGAATTGCTGTTCACAATACTTAAACAAATTTGAATCTTAGATTTTTAAATCTGTATTCCCTGGTGGAGCCTGCTCCTCGCAATTCAAATGCAGGGCTGGCGGTGTGTGCCTGCCAAGGTGTCAGTAGCTAAGCGGATGATGGATTGATGAGGCAATGGGAAGACACAGGCTCACAGTGGCGGTTTGCCCCGACAGTGATCTATGTATCTGCACATTATCAATGTCATGAGGAGGCTTGAACCACCCTCGCTAGATGTCTCATTTTCCACTTATCTCTTATGTACTAATTATCAGGCTGGATTATTCCCTGGGATAGAAACAAAAAAAAATGCTCGTTGCCACTCCACTGACAGTTTACACAATCGATAGAATGAACGTCTCCCTGCGCTGCTCTCAGGCTTTTTTGTTTCCTCTCCTCATCGCAGGGACCTCTGAGATTGCCTCTGTGGGGGGTTGATGGCTCTCGCCCAGCATCTGCAGCGGTGGTGCTTGGACAGGCTCCTCCATCCCGGTCATCGTGGTAGTAGCTCAGTGTTCGGGTTAGGTTTTTTTTTTTTTGAAGTAACCCAGGGAAAAGCAATTGGAAGGTGAAAAACTTTAGTGCTTGGTGGTGTAGCTGTCCAGAAAAGCAGAGGCAGCACTGCGGATGGGGATGGCAGTCCCTGTGCTGCGGGGGGCTGTGAGCGAGAGCAGGGTCACGCGCAGCCTGGCAAGCAGCCTGCGGTGGGCTTGTAACCCTCTGCGCTTCAACCGGGTCCTCCTCTGCTTAGACGTGGCCCATGGATTCTGTATGTTTCGTGGCACAAAGAGAAGGGGCTGTTTGTAGCGGGGATACCCAAGTCCCCTGCTTTGGATCGGAGGAGGAGAATTCATGTGTACTCAGAGGCTGGCTTCGCCTTTCTCTGGGACCGGCTTTCCCACATGATATTGGCATCTCAAACAACCATTAGCCACTGTCTGCTCTGGAGGTCTGACCCCTCAGAGGTGTTACTTTACTTGATGAATAAAGCAAATGCTTTTAAAAATTGTGAGGTGGTCAGATGTGATACGAATAGGGAAACCTCCCTGAAAGGAGTGGAAGGTTAGAGCTTTAGACAAGGGGTACTTCTGCTTTGTGCCCAGCTGATGCTCAAGTTAAAATAATAATTAAAAAGTTAAGATAAAAAAAACAGATGGGCATTCATGCTTTCAAAGCAACTTAGGTATTGCAGGAACAAATCCCTGATATTTGTGCTACTGATCTCAAAATCCTTGACCCTTGTACCATGCCTGGGCAGCAATGGTATGGAAGGGATCTCTGGAAAAGAGGAGCAGGGAGACACCCAAGCACACAAAACACCATGGAAGGGGAAATAGAGATGCTGCGGGGAGCCCCGAGAGAGGTGCCAGCCACCCCTCGTCTGCGGCCATTCCCTGCAGGAAGGTGTCCGGGTTGTTGTGCTCTCCTGAAAGCCAGCGGGGTTGTGGCCAAGCACTTGTTTTCTTCTGTTTTGACCTTCACTGGCTTGGGGAGCTCCTGGCAAGTCTCTCGGGAGATGGGTGAGGAAATCCTGCTTTGGCTTGAGTGAAGCAGGTTAGCTGCTGGGGTTAAGTTTTCACCAGCCAGTGTACAGAAAGAGTTTTCTGAGGATACCCATGCTGCCTGAGCAGCTGGGTGTCTGATGTCCTGTGCAAAGTCTGGCATCTCCGTATTTTCCAGGATCCGCGCTCGCAGATTCTCTCCTTGATGCTCAACCCTTTGTGGAGTGACACCCAGGTTGATGGGGCCACAGTGGCCTGCAGTGGGGCAGGAGAGCCCCACTCTTTCCCTTCTGCTGTTAGAAGAGCAAAGTGCTGCTTTTTGTGCCTTATGGCTTTACATATGTGCGCTGAGCCACGCTTTGGTCTTGGGCTTACTGCTTGGAACTCTGGGCATTTTTCTCAGTGATTTAATGCTTCTTTATCTCCTTGCTCGGCTCCTTCCGTGGCTTACATGGCCTAGATGGGTTTAATCTGTGAACTCACAAAGTAGGGAGGATGGGTTTGGTGGATGCTTATGTCATCTTTTTCTGTTTATGCCGCAGACTAATTATATTAAAGGGTTCTGTGGCAGATAGAGGCAAAATGGCATATAGATCTATTTCAAATGTAATATATTTGAGTTAGATACCTTTTTTTTGTAACATGCCTTTTTTTTTTTTTCCTTATTGTGATTGGACTGAGCTCTGGGAAAAATTCCTGCTAAGATCCTGTGTCTTAGTATTGTCTCTGGGATAAAGGACCCTGTCAGAATAAAATAAAGACTAACTGAATCTTCACTGACTTTGAGACTGCAAGGAGTGCGGTCCTTTTTACTGCAAATGTCTGCATCGTGCAGAGCACTTTGAAGATTAATTCGATGTGAGAGAGGTAACCTGCTACTGTGTGGACGCCCTGGCACTCGGGGGTGAGAGCCTGCTCTCAGCTGGTTTCACGTCTAATAGCAGAAGGAGGGTCAGCTCGGTTATAAGCTCTGGCTAACATGCCAATGGGGGCCCGTTTCTCTAGACCAAGCCCGTGCCAGTTCAGACGTTAATCCTTCGGTCACACAGCTGGTGCCACAGCAGGAGTGGGGGAGATGCTCGGCTGTTTCTTGAGCCCACCGCTCGCCCAGGAGCAAGCTTCGTTTCTGAAGCTGCGGGGGGGGGCGGTTAAAGCAGGGATCTGAGCTCCTTCCTAGATTTAGGACCAGTTTGTTACTGGCCTTAACGATGAGTTGCGAAGAGGCCAGCAGAGGGCAATGGTGGTTCCCTGGAGCAGCCCGGGGGACAGCGGCGTTACTCCTGGGTAGGCGAGGAGCTGCGGCTGCGGTACGGTTTGATGTCCTAAGCTTGAACACACATCGGAATTCCCCTCTTTCGCCCTGTGTTTCAGGCTGATCCCCGACAGCTGGTTGTTTCAGCCTGAAAGGTGCTGAGGCACTGCCGTGTCCCGGCCCCCGCCGCAGAGTGCTCTGCAGGATCTTGCTCTCAAGGTTTTGCGGAGCATAATTGTGAAGGAGCTGTGAGTTATGGCCCTGTTTCCTTGCGGAGAAAGCTGTAAATGCCCATCTTCTTTGGGTTCTTCCAATTATAAAATAGCCTGAATTAACCATTACCTTGTGTGGTACAGGTCTACATTCTAAAAAATGGGAGTAGATTTTGTTCACGGGGGCTGATGGCATACGCTCTCTCTGTCGCATTTGCTCCTGGTTTGCTTTTTGGCATGAGCTGGGATAGAAACAGAAAAGGCCTGTTTGATCCCTGTGATCTGCTGCCCTATTAATGCAGGATTATTTCCTCCAGTGCGCTGCGAGCACGGTGACATGGGGAGCGCGGCTTGCCTGCAGCCTTTGGCTGCGCTCCTCCCAGCGAGGGGACGTTCACATGATCCTGGCTCTTCTTTTTGCTTGCAGCTGCCAGATCATGTCCAGAAAAACAAACAAACAAACAAACAAAAACAAACATCCAGCCCCAGTCTTGAATGCAGCTGAAATGTTTTCTTGGTGCCATTTCTCTTTGCCAACAAATTGCTTATTGCTTAAGGGTTGTGATGTGATCCCCATCCCCAAAGAGGAGAGATCTGCTGCTGAGAATGGGGGGGGAAACACCCTCAGGAGAATAACTTGTTTGAAGATGTGAGCTATCCTCTGGACAGGCTTCATGAACAATGATTCTCTGTCCGATCTGAGTTTTAAGATGCAATTTTGATGGTATGATAATGCAGAAAATGTTTTAACTCCTTGGGGAGGAAGCTGCTTTTCAGGTAGTGTCTTGCTCTTCCCTCGTTATTGTAATGCTGTTCTGAAACTTTGTGTCAGCCGCGGAGGGCTGCAGCATGTGAATGCATGAGGTGATGGAGATCAGATCCATATGGGTTTCTTTCTGTTTTGTTTTGGGATACAGTTGAATTCTTGACGTTCGCTTCTCCTTCTTCTGGCACCTCATTTTTTCATGGAGTTGTCCTTCCGGGGAGCTGGGAGCCCAGAGGCCAAAGTCTGCTTCCATATACACTGATATAATTCTTCTCCAGCGTAGTTTTTCTCAGCAACCGTGGAGTCAGAATCAATCCTTACATTACATGTGGCTACTTTCGGATTGCCAGTATGGCAACTGGTTATGTAGTGATTGGGGATGTATTATAATGGTGTGTTATAATGAATCTCAGTCTTTGTACCCTTGAGATGGAAATGGTCCAGGCCCATTCTGTGTCCCGCCCAGTGTGTCACTATATAAACATCTTTCAGGGAAAACACTATTAGCATCTGCAGAGAGAGTAGCTGGCATCTAGCAACCTGCTTAGGAAAGAGAGGTGTCAAATACCTTTGCAGCTCAACTCCTCCAAGCCCCTGCTGAGTGCATCGCTGCAGCTGAGCGAGCTTGGATCGTAAACTTCAGCATCCCCTCTCAAAAGGCAAAGCATCCTCAAGGAGTATCACTGCTGCTGTTTATCAATTTGTGTGAGAATGAAGCTTGAACCTTATTAGAGCTGAAGCACTAATTAAGCCAATAAATTCTTTTGTCTTCTTGGGTGTGTTTGCAATTAATATGCAAAATCCCATTGATTCCAGCAACTCCATAATTCACAATGCATAGTGTTATTACATATTGATGGCATACACTGTGAAATCTCCAAAAGACACTGCTGTGCATAGTAAGAATGCTGCTGTGATCCCAGTTAAACCATTACAGGCTGGGTGAGTCACAGTGCTGCATCACGTTCTACCAAAGCCTCGTCTGTCAGTGTGTGGTAGGAAGACCACATGGAAATGTGCCTCTGTTGAGCGTACTCTGTGCCTCAATGGCTATTTGCATTTTATATTGTTTTCAGAATTAAGGTGGAAGAGAGGAAAGGTATTCCAGCTGCTCCTAAAAAAGAGGCTCAGACTGATATGAAGAGAAACTGACTGTAAAGGAAATACATATTTGGATCAAAGCACGGCAGGTATTTAAAACAGTTTTAGCTTTAATTAATTTCTGATTGGGGGTCAAAATAATTGTTCCTCAGACAAAGTTTGTTCGAAGCTGTGGGAAGGGAGATGGGACAGGAAGGCGGCTCAGAGACGTAATGTTTTCTCTCTTCCAGGGGGACGTTTTTTCTGCAGCCTAAGACAGGACAAGTATTCATGACCACTGAACCCTGTGGTGACTCTCTGCCTAAAATTGCCTTTTGCAGCATCAAAATAAGTTCTGCTCAAAGCTTTTTCAATATCTTTCCCTGAGGCAGCAATACCAGGGGGACATTGTAAAGAATAATTGGCTCTTAGTCTCAAAATGCTTAATTGAGAAGGCCATCTACATGAGATTTTGTTGCCTGGTTTTCCTTACATTTGGACTCATTAGCCTCCCCAGGTCTGTAAGAGCTCCGCTTTCTAGGTGGAAGGGCTCAAGAAAAGGCATGTGGCTGGTCTGATCCCCATCAAAGCTAGTGGGCAGGTGCTCAGTGGCTTTAGTGCAGCAGGATCAAGGTTAGGTTTGATCTTTGCTTGGGATTTTGCGGTGGCGGTATTTTTTGTTACTATTCTCAGTTCTCATGAAGTTGTTCGATTTGGTCTTGGCATAATCAATAAGCCTCTGTATTGATATGTACGGTCTTTGAAGCCTGTGGAGCAGAGCATGGGATGGATGTGCTTTTACTTCAGAATAGCACAAATCAAATACATAGCTGTTGAATTAATTTGTCGTTGGTGTTTTCTGAGAACTGCAATTCAGGTTTCCGCTTCCATTTCCCACGACAGTCCTTCCAAAGAGAAAAAAAACTCCAGGGAGTTAAAACTGAAGCAATTGTAGACTAGCGTGATCCCCATGTACACAAAGGCTGTATGATGGTTACAGGGAAGAGCAGACTGAATGGAGGATGAACAATATGCCAGATGCTGTCTCTGATTTCAGAGATCTGATCTTTGATTTCAGGCACAATGACGAAGCAGAGTTCTTGATATCTTGTCCAATTTTCTTTTGAGTTCATACATTAACTTACCTACAACTAACCACAAGCTGTCCTTTTTCTTTTCTATTAGTGGACTAATAGGACTTCCAAGTTTTACTTTCTTAGATGAGTCTTAAATGGAAAGTTGGTGCTTCATGGAAGTAAGATGCCTGGAGAATGAATTTATGCTAGCTTGTAGCCACTGGAAACCTCTGTATTCCGGCAGAATTTAAATTGGAGAATGGAGCTTGCTTCTCATACTAGAACTTGTCAGGTAGGCAGGGGTTCATTGCAATAGCTAAATGTTGAGGTATCTCTAAGTGTTTATGACTTGATTCACTCCTGGAAATCTCAGAGTGAAACACAAGAGCCTGGGTTGCTTAAGAAGGTCAAATGAGGTGAGTATAACGGTCCCCTCTGGCCTGAAAAATCTACAAACTGTGTTGTCAAATGGAGGTATGGACAATGGCAGAGATGAGTTTTTAAAAATTTGTCTTAGCTGTCACAGACTTGTGGTGGGAGGGAGTGGAGTGGGAGGAGTAAGGCTCGTGGTTCCCAGAGGGTTTTTGGGGTAAGACTAAGCGATTTTCCCTATATGCAAACTGAGGTCAGTCACTGCCCTTGGATATTTTAAACACGCCGTATCTACAAGGCACGAATACAAGTCTTCTGGGGGCAGAGTGGCCTGGTGATTTCCCATGTGTTTCCCTGTGGGCTTCTCTGTTGGTGGCAATTCCTTGGGCCGGCATCAGAGTTGGCATCAGAGAAAACAGTGGATTTAACAGATGTGAAGCTGTCTTCTTCCTTTCTCTCTTTTGTTGCTGATAAATAAGAAAATTATCTGCAACTCTAGCAAATTACATTCAAAACAGCTGTGGGAATATTACAAATATTGGTCATATGACTTAGATTAATCCTATCCTGTACAGTGATATCAAAGCCCATTGGGTAACATACCATGAGACCGGTTATGGATGATGCATTGCCGGGAGAATCAATGTTGCGTGGGACGGTGCCAGAGTGTGTCCTGTGCTCTGCTCTATTGAGTGCCATCATTAGTGCTGGGGCTGATTAAGTAGAAGACCTATCTGTTAAATCTGTAGATGACGTGAAGGCAGAGAAGAGAATCAAATTCAAAATGACCTTGACAAAACAGAGGAAAGGGATGTAAAAAAACCAGGAGAGAATTCAAGAGGTACAAGTTAGCTCTACCTGGAGGCAGTCCATGGCATGAGGAGCAGAGGGGATGGTTGGGAACAGTAGCCAGGGACCTGCTGCTCAGAGAGGATATGGAGGACCACTGGCTAAACCTGAGGTGACTGTATGTTACGGAAAAGGCCAGTGTACATATTGAGACGTGCACGTATTGAGATGTGCAGGCTGGAGCAGTGCTTCCAAGGCATGTGAAGTAATCCTGTTCTCCTGGGCTCTGGGGAGATCTCACCTGGAACAGTCTTCGCTCGTGGGCACCGTGCAACCATAAAGCTGTCAGATGGCTGGGGATGGTCCAGGAGGCAACCATATTTCCAGTCTGGCAACCTGGAAAATGGAACCTGAGAGGAAAGAGGGGTGGACTGGGCTGCTCAGCCTGAAGAAGGGGGTGTAGGGAGGCACAAGGGGATGGTCCTTAAGGGCGAGAGAGGAAGGTAAGTGTGTTCTTTGTGCTCATTTTGGACAGGAAAGAGGGAGGGCCTTGAGATGCAGTAGCAAGGTCAGACAGAAAGAGAAGCTTTCGGATGGTGAGGCGTGGGAGCAGGTTGCATGGGAAGGCTGTGGGTCTCCAGCACAGAAGGTCTCTAAGAGTGCATTAGACATCCATCAGATCTGGCTGTAGCATAGCTGTGTTGGGACGAGGAGCCAAGCCAGATGACTCCTCAAGATCATATGCACTATTGATTTTCTATCACTCTTTCTTTCTTTGTGTATCTGCAGAGTTATATACATACCCACCTGCCTGCCTGTAATATAGCCCTCTGAAAATGAAGCTTGGTGCGTGTCTGTGTCCCAAGTGATGCTGTCACTGCACACCAGAGTGACTACCTCTCTGTTAGGTCCATTTTGGAAAGGCTAGATTTTCCTGTTAGGATCTTCCCAGCTTGGCCCCCCTGCCTGGACAGGGGTTTTTTTCGGCCAACTCATCGGACGCTTAAGGCTGGCCTTAAGGGTCGCTCCCCAAGGGCGGGCGTGCGACGGCCGGGGAGCGCAGCG
>NW_010542294.1:566-1680 GCF_000687285.1 Phaethon lepturus | reverse complement strand
GAGAGGGCAGGACCCGCTGCAGGCAGGGCTGGTTTCTCCTGCCTGAAAGTGCTCCCCTCCACACCCCTCCCTGCCATAGCATCACTTCAGGGCGTGAACCACCTTTCCTGGGGATCTACGTCCATATGCATCTTCCAGCAGAACAGAAAGATTGCTCTATGCCGTGCTGCGTTCTATCAGTCAGCCGAAACGACGGTATGACACCCTTGCATAACAAATCCGTTCCTGCGCCGCTGAAGAAACCCCACGCAATGCGAAGCACCGGACGCACCTCAGCAGGGAACTCCGTGGCAGAGCAGAAACCACCAGCGGCCACATCCACAACTACCGGCAGGATCCAAGAGCGAAGACCTACGGCCACGGGGTCAGAGGGAGCCAGGGGTGCGGGACGGTGACAGCGGGGGCTCAGCACAGCCAGCCTGGCACGGGGCGGGCACGGCCACGAGCACCAGGGCATGCAGCCTCGCAGAGCTCTTTCCTTCGGCGCCGGGGCAGTGACCGAGGTGGTCTGTTGTTCTCAGCTCCGACACGTGGGCAGCTCTGACAAGCTGCAATTGTATTTTTGGACTGGCCAAGCAGTTAGCAAAAATACGCCCCATTCGAGAGTAATGATGCAGGGCCTGGAGCAGCCGGTGGCACCTTCCCGGTGCCCAGCACCTCTGAACCAGGGGTGGCACAGCTGGACCGTTAGAAAGGTCTTGTGCAAAACAAAGGGAGCTGAGAGACCAAGAGAGACAAACAGAAAAAGGTAAAGATTCCCCAGCACGTGTCGGGAGCGAGGGCAGCTTGCAGGGAAGGGGCTCTGGAGGCAGGCTGGGGCATGACATCAGCTGGAAACAGCGGGACGCAACGCTATGTCAGTGCGTCGGTGGTGGGACCCTGATCTCAGTGTCGCTTCTCAGGCTGGCACTTCCGCACGGCACGCGTCCCCGGCTCCCACCGTCCACTGCGTGCTGGGCACAGACAGACCTGCGGCCAGGCTCCCTTGGCCAGCACAAGCAGAGGCAGAGGCTGCACGCCCCCGGCCTGAGACATTAGCACTATCTGGAAGAGCTGTCAGCACCCTTCAGGAGCGGGAATACTCATAAATATGGAGTGAAAAATAGTTCAGTCA
>NW_010542294.1:0-553 GCF_000687285.1 Phaethon lepturus | reverse complement strand
GGCACAGCTTCTGGCAGAGCCCATTGCCATGGTACCTGTCAGCAGTTCGCAGCATTGTTTCACACGTCCTACTGCTCTGAAAGGATCTTTTTTAAGAAGCAGCATTTTAAAACTGAGCAGTGAAAAGAAGTATCTTGCAGCCCCACTTTGGCACCCATAAACCCAGTAAACTCAGCATGTATTTGATGAATTATATTGACTCAAACATATTCCAGAATATAAAACCAAGAAGTGCCGACCGGCCGGACCTCACAAAGTCTGTTACTGATATTTTATTGCGTTACAGATTACTGCAGTAGCAAATGGATCTTCCTCACTTGGTTCGTAACTTGCAGATTTCTAACAGTAGCAGAATCAGGTTTTTACTCTAAAAACATGAGTTTCATCATCAGGAAAGCATTTCACTGCGGTGCTTATGTATCTGCCATGCTTCCCTCCATACTGGGAAGATCCTGTACTCTCCCATGAGGTCTCTGGGAATTTCGAAGAGAGCTTACAATCAGGCCCATAACGGTTTTCAATCAGCTCTGACCCCTTCCCCAGTCACGCCTCT
>NW_010542293.1:0-3828 GCF_000687285.1 Phaethon lepturus | reverse complement strand
GAGTCACCATCACTGGAAGTGGTCAAAAAACCCGTAGACATGGCATTTTGGGACATGGTTTAGTGCACGTTGTGGTGTTGGGTTGACGGTTGGACTTAATGATCTTAACGGTCTTTTCCAACCTTAATGAACCTGTGATTCTGAGATTCTGAAGGTAGGATCCCTTTGCAGTAAGAACAATACTGTTTCTAGCTGGGCAAGGACAATACTGTCTCAATGCATAGCTTCCTGCTGGTTTACAGTGGTATTTGACTTCTGTCAGGCTGTTGGATCTCTGTGGGAATTTGTAAAATTTCTGTTCATGCTAATGTTAATTTCTACTTAACTTGCTAATATGCCAAGCAGAGCTTGGCATTTGTGTTTCTAGGAGCTAGTCAATAGGTCATTGTCCTTTGCATGATAGACCTCCAACAGAAAGGAAGCCAAATCCAGTCAAACTATAGTTTGAATATGATTTCCTGGATCACAAAAAGTAATATTTTTGCAAAATTTTAAGAGTTAGATGCTTGCCTAATGAAAAATTGAATGAAGTGTTATAGATTTTCTTATATGCCTTTAAGAAAATTGTTTATATGTTGCAGTCCATGATCTCACATATCCTAAATCTTCAAAATGTAAAGCTGGAAAGGTTCTTAATTGTCCTTCTAATCCCATACCCTGCACTGAAAAAACCAAATAATGTGTAGTGAGGCCACCTCTAGCAGATGCTTGTTTTAAAATCTCCAAGCAAGGCAATTCTGCAACCCATCGAGTTGCAGATGGCTGCACAACCCAAGCAGTGTTTCCTTACACTTTTAGTTATTTTTCCTAGTATCTAACCTAAATCTTTGTTGCTGAAAATTAAGCCAATTATTTCTTGTTTGATCCCTACTGAACTCTCTGAACAATTTCTCACTCTTCTCATCTTTACATCCTTTGTATTAGTGTAAAAATAACTACTGGAAGACTGTTATCATGTCTTAGTTTAATTTTTTATAGATTGAATAAACCCAATTATTTTAATCTTTTATTTAGGGTGTGCTTCCTAAACCTTTTATTGTTCTTCAGTCTCCTTTGGACTTTCTCTAGTTTAAATTTTTCTTATAGTCTGATGCATAAGTTCTTTACAGACAAAAAAAGTTTGCCTTATATACAAGTCTTCTAATAATACATTTCACATTGCAATATACCTTTTTAAAAATCGTACAAAATTTTGCTTCTTAATCTGTTTGTGATTTTCTGTATTCCTTTAGATATGATACTGCTCTGTGGCAGCAGCCATATTTTTATCTCCATGCTGGATGTCCTTCTTTGAAATGTAGCTTCTTTCATTTTTTAATTAAATTTCATTTGCTGATTTCAAACCAAATCTCTGGTTTACTGAGATCACTGTATATTTTGACATCTGCAAATACTATTTCACAGCTGAAATGCCTTCACATAGCTCTGTGAAACACCACTGACCTGAATAAGGCTTTATTTCAAGGATCCCTTTTATTGAGATTCTGGATCAGGCCCAGATATGAAGTCATTACACGGTCAATTATATGCCAGTCTGCCACAACAGTGTTTCGAGCACATGTACTGGCACTTTCTGTGTGTGGGAAACTGTATGAAGAGGAAGAACTTAAAAATACCTAGACTGACATTTCTGCTTTTCCATAATACTTTGGAAGAGTTTCTATATTTCCATTTTTGTTAATATATACAAATGAACTTGTGCATCCAACATTTATTTGCCCACACACTGTCTGTTTAGATTTTTGCACATTTCTGACATACAACAATCCTTCTCCACTAATAGTTCAGATTTTTTTGGGCTGTTCCAGTGGTTTCTTACACATAACTAACATTTTTGCATGTGACCTTTATTCCTTTCCTTGTAATTATCTGTTTAGACTAATGGGTACTTGAAAGTGAATTATATTTGAAACCAAAGGAGCTCAATAGGGGTGAGTCAGTATTATGCTAATTTAGCTCTTGGGTCCTTTTATAGGTTGTCCAGGTCCATTCAGGTTTAAGAGTGAAAAACAGAAGCTTTTTGTTGCAATGTTTACATGAGTTTTCCCTTTTTATTGAAGTATAACGTTTGTTATTTATGTTTCATGAAGGTTTACCTGGAAGTTATACCTGATGGTGGCTCATAAAGTTTGACAGCTATCCTGAAGGCAAATAAATATTAACATCCTGGCTAAGAGAGAAACTAAATAACATAACAGTGCTGAATGAAGCAAAAAAAGAAGAAAATGTCTTTCATACATCATAGAGTTTTCTCCAGATTTATGATAAAACTGAAAAGTACTTTGAAGACAGGAAACTGCAAATGCAGAAACTGTGTCTTCATATCTCCAAGATGTGTCTCCACATGCTTCAAATGAATGTGAGTGATAGAAGTGTTATCAGAAAACTGTGGCCAAGAATCAAAAAAGAACTTCTGAATTTTTAAATGTGTGATTCCTTTTCATGTAATTAAGGCAAGAAAAAACAGATTTTCTTTTTCCTCTTCTCTCTCTCTCTGCTTTTTGAAACTTTTCCATAGACATTGTACTCTGGAGTCAGTCTCAACCTTTGGTGTGTTTTATTGTTCTTAAGCATCTGACTAGGAGAGGAGAGTGATGTGTCTTCTCTCTTTAAATGGCAAAAAGTAATGAGTCATCATCTCTATGTATCATCTCAGTTTCTGAAGAAACAGGGGAGGCTTCCTTCCGAAAGTTTTTCTAGAAAATTTGTGCAAAAATTATTGATTTAAAAGCAATAAGATATACTTACTCTGATAATAGAAGACAGACAGTTTTGAGAATTTTGACAGTTATAAGTTTGGCAGGCAGTTTTGCCTTCCAAAAAGATCTTGATTTCCAGAAAATTCTTTATAAAAATAAATAAATCCACTTCCTGACAGCTCAAATTAAACATGCAAAACTGAAGGGTGGAAAATCTGAAGCTGCATTCAAAACCCTTCCCTTAGATACCAGATTTCAGTCATATCCCATCTGCTGCCAAGGTCTTAAGGTCCATAGTACCTCTGATTAAAATCACTGTTCATGGGACAAGTTTCCTTTGATGCCCTCACTAGTTTCTTATCAGCTGAACAATTTTCCCAAGGAAATAATCAGGAGGATGGCATTCAGCATAAGTTTCCTGGTAGACTGAAATGAGGGAGATAAATGTCAAATGGGAACCACATCCAAATTTGTATTTAAATTTATTTAATTTAATAAAATTATATCAATTATTTTGAATGATAGAATTTTCATTAATTTAGTTTTGTATTTCTTCTATTTTGATCAATAGCATTTTTATTTATTATTTATTTGTATATATTTATAATTTTTTTATGTTAGTGACAGAGCCCAAGTTTTTGTCAAAGTGTGTATCAAATAGTAAGAAATCCTTATAGTGGAAACACAAATTATTGTTGACTGACTAAACTATTTCTTATGAAGTAGAAGATATTACATTAACCTTTGCTGGATTAAATGAAGATAGACTCTGTTATTGTGAGCAACCTGAGCAATCAAAGAATCAAATGCAAAAGTTATGAGTAGGAAGCTGCAGACACTAGTCAGCAATGCAAAGTAGAATGACACATGTAAATTCAAATGCATATGGTATTTTTCAAGCTGTAAATCAAATTTGTTTGGATAAAAATGGTGAGAGAAAAAATCAGACCTGCTCAAATCCCATCTTCTGAACTGATTTGAGAATCAAGAGGCTTGAATCTCATTTTAGGTCATTGAAACTTAAGCAACTGAAGGGCAAAACCCAAATCTCATCACCTGTGCATTCCAAAAACTAGAAATGGGGAATCCAGACTCACCTGTGTTCACAGAATCACTAAGGTTGGAAAGG
>NW_010542292.1:0-3789 GCF_000687285.1 Phaethon lepturus | reverse complement strand
GACCTTTAAAGGCCATTTGCAACCCAAAGATTCAACGATTCCATGATTCTGAAATAGCTCAGGGTCTTTTCTCTTTTCTGGATTTCTGCTCCATATACTCCTAGGATAGTACTGTAATCCCTTTTTTTTTTTTTTCCTTTCTTTTTTCTTTGTCATCTTGTTGGCACCTCCTGATCTTCTGGGCTGGATTTCATAATGTATAATCTGAGTCACCTCCAAGGTGATCATCCAGTCTAAAATAGTTGCTGAAGTGTGGAGAAAAAGACAGGCATGTAGTGTGTGTGATTCATCCCACCTAAGATAACAGTTTTAGTTCAATGTGAATCATGAGCTAAAGATACTCTCCACTAACCGCAGAGAAATCCTCAATGACTAGTATAGACTAGACAACTTGTAGATGCATGAACTGGGTAAACTGAATGTGATAGTCTGTGATCACCTGTACACAAAGACTTTTTCCTGCTTCTCCTGGTAACAAAAGAGTTCCCTTGTGCAAGAAGGCAACAGATAACGCTTGTGTGAAGTATACTGCCAAGGCAAAAGCAATGCAAGAGCCAGAGGCTCATTGCCTTTATTCTTGCATCTCTCTTCCCTTTTCACAAGGCCATGTAACACCAGCTATGCTGGAATTAAATGTCAGTCCACCGAAAACACAACTACTGTCAGATTTTGAGGTAGCACACTACTGCTCTAATAAAGTGTCTATACAGAATATATATACATATATATATGTGTATATATATATCTCAATAGATATATATATGTGTATGTGTATATATATATCTATGCATAACTCTGTCTATACAGTTTCCCTCCAAAACTGGTCTTGGGATAAAGTGGTGCATTTAACCTAAAATGACAGCCTGTGAAGAGCTACATGGGAGGATCGAATACTGATATCTCAGCAGAACTGAGATAGCAGACTTCTTGCTATGAGAGTTGTGAAGAAATATCAGAAAAGTTGTATTTGTAAAGTGGAAATCATAGTTAGAACCATTCTTGGTATGCACATTCTGAATAACTGAATTTATTAAGAAGAATCTACATTCAGAAGTCTCCAATGGTTTTCACATTTTTCAAATTGTTTAGTCTTAGCAATACCTCCTCTTGCAGAAACATTAATGAAGTAAAAGCTAAATTTTCCCTAATTCTTTATATAGTAGTACCAACCTCATATATAGTCTTTTAAACTTAAATAGAATGTTTAAAGTAATGTTTTAACATTGGTACCTATCGAACAAGTTGCTGACTTTTTTTTTTTTTTTTTCCACTTAGAGAGCTCATTCTTGTCCTGATAAGCCTGGCAGCTCGCTTAAACATTGCCAGATGATAAGTAACTTCCCAATTAAAATCAGCATTTGATAGTTAAGTGCTGATACTACATTGATAACCAGTTATAATGTGAAATGACCTTGCAGGTTTTATACATAAAACACCTTTCTTTGTACCTGATGATGGTATTATAAAGTATTGCTATTAAAATGTGGAATATTTTGGAATTTGGGGGAAGTAAGAGTTATTATCTTAATATTTGAAACATTCATTAGAAGTAGCAAGAATTTCTTGTTGAATAATCCCCAAGCATAAACCTTCTTCGTAATATTTAATGTGTGAAGACTTTGCAAGCTTTTATAATACACACCAACAGGAATTACAGAGGGTGAAGTTGAAGCCAGTGCCTGCTTTTGGGTTGTGTTGTGTTTATTACAGATTATACTACAAGTACTTTAAGATTTGAATATAGAACCTATGTACAGGTTATCTAAAAGTTGTAGACAAAGAAATGACTACATCTTAAATATCAATTAGCCTTAGAGAAGCTCATGATAAGGTAAAGTTAGAAAAGAAATCAGTAGAGTTCAAATTTTCAGCTGGTTTTCTTGTCATTATATTTGTTACCAGTTTTACCACTTACAAGGGTCATTTTATTTCTTGCATAGCAACCAAAAAAAGTCCTATTTATCTTGTAGAAGCAAGAGATAATTATGTGCTGGTATTTCCCTTTAATCTGGAAAATGCTGTCATTCACAGATTGAAACGGTCTCTTATCTAAACTATTCTAAATTTCCACAGGTTTGCAAATACTTGAAGACAAGCACGCGGTCTAAAGAAATCATAGCTATGTTTCTTGAATCTCGTATGCTCAGATGATGGCAGGAGATCAAGACACCAAAGCTTCATGACTACTGCCTGTGAAACAAGCCATGGGAACTGATGATGACTCTCTAACCGTAGTCATCTGCACTTGTGAAGTAAAGTACATGAGCCTAAACCAGGGCCATTCAACCTTTCTAACTGGGTGGACAATGCTCATTATAGGGCCCTAGTGACTTCTGTCAAGAAGCACCCATAAGGTGAACAACATCAGCAGAAATTGGGACAGAAGAAGGCTGAAATACTGGAGACATCCTGATGGCCATAAAACATGGTAAATTTTATAGTAACACAAGTGTTTTCCTAAGTCCCCTTGGAGTAGGTGGTGTGAATTTCAGCTTTTAAGTTTGATACCTGAGTAAATTAATTTCCTCTGACTTCCCAGCAGTTTGCAGGTGCCAGCTTCTACTGCCAGACTTTTTTACATGCTGTCTTTTGCTTTTCACTCGTATAAACAGTGAAAAGAGTCATGCAAACCTTAGTCTTGCTAGCATAGGTAAAATATGATGGCACGAGTTTCAGTGTGTGCTGTGTGAGGCTGGTGGGATCTCTACCTGCTGGGCTTTCCTGCCATTGCTGATCTCATGGTTACCATTTCTTCACTGCTATTGCTACAGGGTCACCTGGGTTAAAGCTAATGTGAGCGAGCACTCCTGTCCTGATTGTAAGTACAGCTGTGTACACTGTGTACCAATGCTCTGTTCCTGGTCATGGATCATCAGCTTGTCTTTCATAGTACTGAGGTGGGGAGAATCATATTACATGGATAGTTGATATTCATAGGATGTGATCATAAACTATTCTCCAGTTTCTGCATCAGAAATTATTTATTTAACTTTCATGCAAGTTCAGAATTTTTCTGTTGTAACTGACCTTTGCCATGGGCAATTAAAAAGCTGTGCCTCTACCTGGTTTGTTTTTTTTTTTTTAATTACTTTTCAAAGTCCTAATTCCTTTTATGCCTAGAAAAAAGAACTTGTATGTTTTATGTATGAGTGATCTTTCTTATTGTTATTATTTTCATTTTAGACCATGTCCTTAACATTTATTATTCAACATTGCTGTTCCATGGAAATGTGAGAGCACTCGTACTTCTAATAATCAGTCATCACTCATATTACACACAGTAAAAGAACTTGATACATTTGGCTCTGCTTTTTTTGTCTTAATCCATTTAAGCCTTTGGGTGAAGCTAGAACCTCCATAAAGATATGTTGCATGTCTTTTTAGAAAAAAGAATATTTCAGTTCTGTTTGGGCTTCTTTTTTTTAGAGAAAAAAATGCAAATATAACAGGGGAGTAGAACCACGAATTTGTTTGCTTAAAAGGCCAAAGTGTTGGGTGTTTTGGATCACCTAGAGTGTCTGCCCAGGTGACAGAGAGTATTCCCAGGAGACCTGTTTGAGACAGTTTAAAAACTAACAAAGGTGAAGATGAATACTGTGCTGATACAGAAAAATACAGAAACAAACCTATAAAGGAAAGTTCTGGACACTGATGTTGGTGTAAAAGCACATGGTACTGGTTTGTACTTTGCTGCCAGTGGATGAGCTGGCAAATTACTGGTAAGTGTGGTATGGAACTGAGGGACACATATATAAATATAATATATTTATAAATATAAATATAAAATAT
>NW_010542291.1:0-36336 GCF_000687285.1 Phaethon lepturus | reverse complement strand
TTGGCCCGGCGATGGGGCAGGAAGGAGGGCTCGCTCCTGGCAACTGTCTTTTTTTTTTTTTTGTCCCACCTGAAGCCTTTGCAGCTTTAAGCACAGAGTGTTTGGGTCGCTGCAGGAGCTACATCTTTCAGAGGTGGTGGTAAGGAGATCCAGGCCTTGGGTTTAAAACTAATCCTTGCCCAAAATACTAGTGAAAGTGCCCCTTTCATGAGCCTTTTTTCTCCAAAGCAGCGGAGATCTGACTTAAAAAAAAAATTGCATCTCCAGCTGTTATGATTGATGGTAGGGCCTCTAGAAAAAGGACTACTAAGTGCAGCTGGTGAAGTACACAAACTATAATTCGAGATGCCTGAATGTCCCTGTTCATCTCTGCGGGGAGCCAACTGACGCCCACGAACATTTTAAGGACATTAACTGCTTCACAGCATGTTTGCACATAAGAAACCGGGTGAGGCAGCACACTTTGAACCTGCGAGTGGCTTTCAGTGTAGGGCAGCCTCAGCAAAATACACACAGCCTCCCCCTCCCTAGCTTCTTCGTAGAAAAAAAGGTACAAAATGGGTTCTTTTGGCTGACATTTCAGCCAGTAGGGCAGAAACGTAGATCAACCAACCACAAGGAACGGCCTTCTTAAAAGCTCCCCTATGAGATATGTTTGCTCATGTTCACTCAGGATAATAATCTTCATTTGGAAGCGGCTTCTCTCCCCGGGGTGGGCCGTAGGTTCTAATTACCATCCACCACTGCATTAAGCCTGAGCAAGGCTCCTCAGCGCGAGGAGGTTTTCCCTCGTTGCAGTCGGAGGCAGGAGGGAGCAAAGCAGGCAGTGGTAATGAGGGTAGCCAACGTGCGAGGTTCCCCTCAGTCACCTTCAGAAACACCTCACGTGGAATTCAAGTATTCCTGCCACTCCAGGGGAAGACGGCAGCACCAAAGGCTATGGTGCAAGGGAAATAAGTAACAGTCTGTGGCATGCAGAAGATCAGGTAAGAAGATGCGTAAACTTGAAAGAAGATCCCAGCCCAGCTGTAGGCTCCAGTTTTCTTTCTGGGCCCACACTGAAGTGCTGGTGACGTGCAGCAAGCCAGCCAAGCAACGCTTTCTCCTTTTTCTTCTGTCCCTAGTGCTAGTTAAAAAAAAAAAAAAAAAAAAAAAAAAAAGTGTTCTTACATGATGTGATGCAGGACTCTCATTACAGCACAGCTAGGGGAATTAACGGCCGTAACACCAGCTAAGGGCTCTGGGCCCACAAAGAACCCACAGAGAACAAATTTGTACATAATTAGTTTTTTTTCTCTAGGCAACAGGAAGAGACGACAACCTTCCAATATTTAGTTAGAAGAGATTAAGCATCTTTCGTGTCCTATTTGATAGGGCAAGAACTAGCCAGCACACTTAGTTGCAAAGAAAAAACAACCTGATTACAAATCAGTCCTGCAAGACCTAGAGCAAGGCCACTGGAGAGCTCACATCCTGCTGGGTTTAAAACACAGGTTAGAAAAGCTTCCCCACTAACCTCTAGAGATGCTCGTGGATATTTTTTGGCCCTTATGCTTTGTTGCTACCAGTCCCCCCACGCGTAGCAAACCCTTCAGCAGTTGCATGCCTGAGTCGCTGCTTTGCCTCACTGCAGGAGGTGGACTAGCAACCTCTTGAACCATCTCTCAAGCACATGTCTATGATCTCATGCTAAACTAAAAGGAGGCTAATCTTAGCATAAATTTGCACTTATCCCATCTTTCATAAGCATAAAATGAAGGTGGAACACAGAGCACTCGCGGGAAAGCAGTGTAGCAGGGAAGATTAAATGTAGGAACTGACAGCAGACTTGGCAGCATCGGCTCTGGCAACCTGCTCCAAGGGAGGGCTTGGCCAAGGTGCTGCAGGTGAAGAGGCACTTTCAGCCAGGCATGAGGTCTGGGGCAGCAACTGGAGAACATCCCTTCTGACCCCCTGCCAGTGGCCTGTGTGTGCTCTGGCAAAGCTGAATCCTCAGCTGAATACAGAAAGAAAATTTTAGGAGGCTGTGAATGCACTTCAAATACTCTCATGATGATTTAAGCTGTTCTGTCTGCTTCTGTGACAACCAGGTAATTTTTATATAATTATTCTCCCTTCCTAAATAACTTGGGAGATATAGATCTCTCTCTCTCCATATATATATACAGTTTCACTGTACTACACATGCACCCTTACATTGGTACACACCTACATTCTGATTCTCCCAGTTCTCACCAAAGTCACAATGTTTTTAGATTCAGTTCTGATGCAAGCAGATGGGCCTTGCAAGTCTTAATTCACATCTTTTGCAGTCAACCGCAAGTATCTCAAATTCAGAGAATAATTCAGGTAGTTTATTTCCTATGGATGACACACATCATCTAGGAAAGGAAACAAGATTAAAAGCAAACATACAGTGGTGCATTGCAGGCAACTTACTACTGCAATAATCACTCCTACTTGTCAATACAAGGATTGCTGCTGTGTACAGTTAAGCATAGAAATAAGTTCTACTCCAGTAATCTCAGTGCATACATTAAAAGCCAAAAACCACTTGAAGTATTTACCAGTTTATTTGTATTAGTTAAAAAATTGGCAGCGATATTTTTATGCTACAAAATGATTTTTGGCCTGCTGACAAAACCTGCTACAAGTGACTTGATCACTGCTCATGTTGTTTCTCTTCACCAAAGAGGTACCTTGGGAAAAAAGGCTCTTCAACAGTGTAACTGTACTTATTGTTGAGCATAAAATGGTTCAAAAGACACGTCTGGTAGAAGCCAGATATGGGCCAGAGATCCAGTCCCTACAGATCTGATATCCAGAGTTTCGATTTTCATTAACAGTAGAATACAGTAGTCACAGCTGGGCTTTCTAAGAGGGAAATCTGATGTGGCTCAGGTGCCTGCAGGAATCATTCACAGCAGAAGCCAGAGTAAGCAGTTCTGGAGATAGATGAGAAGCAAAGGGGATTCCTCCTTGTTCCCTCTTCTAAATGACATTGTTGCAGTTCCAGAGCACAGCGGTTTCTTCCATAGTGTGAGAAATGGAATATGGAATTCAGTATGGCAAATAGGAATATGCAGCGTACAAGATTTTCAAAGGTAATATATACTACAAAAACCCTATGGTTAAGACAATTAAGTTTCAAGATTGTTCCAGCTTTAGGATTTTTAATTATTAAAATCATGTCACTGAAAAGGGGTCACTAAACCCAAGCTTCTGTATTCTGCTTCAGCTACAATTATGAAGCAGGCAGTTTGTAGAGGAAGTACACTTTATGTACTTAGTTTCAAATAGCTTGGAACACAGCAGTTTTAAAATTATTACAGATTAAAAGTGGTTGATTCTTTAGCACTTCTCCTTCCAATCACTTGCACTATATTCTCAGTCATATCTTGTTTTGGCTTAAAAAAAAAGTCAGGGCATAATTCCGTTTACATGACTCATCAGGTATTCTTCTGGGAGCTAAAAAGAAAAATAAGTGTAATTACTATTATATAGTGCTGCAGGCAACTTTTAGGCTGAATATTAATCAAATGTCATTTGGAAACATATGGCATTATATGAGATTGGCTTAACTCCATTATCTCAAGATGCAAAATAAAGCCCAAATATTGAAAGCCTTCTACCCTGAAGAAGGTTTCCAGGGATGGGGCATGTACCTACCTTTGGTTAATAATTCATTTCAAAAGAGTCCACTGACTTCTCCTGACACTGGGTCCAAGTCTATATCATAGAAACAGGGTCTTGTAGGGAGTCCTGGCATAGTGCTCATCTGAACAACAAAAGATAAACTGTTAAAATGGAAGCTGCTGGAGACTCTGGTGGCACCAGGCGATGCAGCTTCTTGCACATGTCCCATTTTGAAGCATACTGCAAGAATCAGGAACTCCTGGCTCAGTAGACAGATTGGATGTTGTTTGGTTTGGGTTTTTACATTTTTTTTTTTTTTTTTTTTTTTTTACAACAAGGATTTAGTTTGCCTTCTGTTTCTGCTAGTGACTGACCCCAAGATTTGGCAAAGTACTTAAACATCCACCTGATCAGTTAACTGTTACAGGAGTGCTCATGGGCTTTGCTGCACTGAAACAATAATTGCTTGTGGCAGTTTCCTGGTTATCAAAATGAGTATATATGTTTTAATACCATTTTGCCAACCGTAGAATCTCAGTTAATTAGAATTCTTTAAGAGTCTAGAGCTAGAACTGTTAAATAATTAGGAATAAGTATTGTTGAGAAGAGAGTTTAGTAGTTGTGTGTTTGTTTTTTGTTTTTTTTTTAAACCGGAATAAAGCTTAAATAGAGATGGAGAGGTCAGTTGTCCTGACTGGAACATTGCCGAGGGGTGCAAGTCAGAAGTGCTGTGCAGTGGCAGAACCGAAGCCAGCAGAACAGCTTCCAGCACTGTGCCTGCCTCAGGCCAGTCCTCTCCAGTTGTCCCACTGCCGAGTACCCAGCTTCAGAGCCGCAGAACACAAGGCCAGCAGGGACTACGCTTGGCCTGATTTACTAATGCAGCTGACAGGATTTCCCTTTCCTTAACTCAACATTTAGCCCAGCAGCACATGTAGGCTAAAACACAGATGCTCTACGAAGATGGGCAACTTGTGACCATGCTTGGTAGTTTGTGCCAGTGGTCATTAACTCCTTTAATAAAAAAAAAAAAAAAAATCAAGGTCTCATTTTCTATTTGCATCATCTGGCCTCAGCTTTCACAATCATATTGTTATGCCTGTCTCCATTAAAGATCTCTTTGGCAACCTGGTATTTTCTCCCTGAGCAAGTATTTCGCACACTAATCAAATTACCTCCCAGTCTTCCTTTTGATAATTAGCTAAGCAACAAAGAGGCAAAGCTCTATTGGTCAGGCATTTTCTGCAGTTCTCAAAACTGTTCGGGGAGTTTTGGAGTCCCATCCCATTTTCCTAAGCCATTTACAAGTGCTAAGACCAGTCCCATATGTACCATACCACAGTTCTTGCACGGCTTATGCGGAGGTAAAAATCGCTTCAAGTCTACTCTTTGTAATAAATTCTAGGACTGCACTACCTTTTTGTCAGAGCTGCTGCTTTCCCAGACAGAGAATAGGGAGGCTACAGAGAAGATCTCCATTCCTTGTCTTTGTGTTCAGTTGTATGAATATTTTGCTCTTGAGAGCCAAGGTATTAAGAGATTCAAAGTGTCTGGAGGGGTTTTTCCTGTTCTCACCATAGTCACTGCCAGTCTCCAGCCATGCAGAGCAAGAAACTTCCCGTTTCTTTACCTATCACTGAAGAGTCATAGAGCTTTGCAGATCTCCACCTGCAGAGATCTCCAGGAGGAGCTGAGGCTGTAACATTCAACAGAGCAGGAGGTGCCATATTGCTTAGGATGGGCCTGACTACTATTTCTTGCGCTTTCTATTTTGAAAAGAACGGTCAATTTTTCTCCGTTCCTACCCAAAGGGCAGCCCACAGTGGCTACTCTGCTATCTATTACTTAAAGCCAGTCTGCTTAAACCCTGAATTTCTATGCAGTACAGGATAATTTCTATCCAGGCTACTAATTTTCTGTACAAGTGTCTACAGTCCTTAATGCACTCAGTTATATTCAGAGCTGAAGAAGTGAACTTTTCCTCCTTTATCCTCCTTCCCTTCAGTACCGCATGTGCTGAAAAAAAACACAGGGCAATTCACACTATTTACTTACATGAAAGAAATCAGACCACATGGATATCATCAATTCCCTTGCAAGACTTCAAATAAAACCAATACCAAGTAAGCATGTATTATTCATTGCACTTGTGGAACTTCCAAAAAAAAGCCATTTAGGAACTAAAAAAACAGAGCTGAAAAAATAATTTGTTTTCAATTCATCAGCAGCACCAGAAAAGAAGCCCAACAAATTTGAGTCCAGTGATTTATTTCACTTTCATTATCTTCCGTGCTCAAAGTTAAATCTACATAATCTTTGAAATTATATTTCCTTGAAAACCTCAAAGTATTTCATTAAAGTACAACAGCTTCAACTTTGAGCCAGAAGGGGAAAAACCCAAAACTCAAAAGCTGAGAAAAAAGTAAAAAGTCACATACCTTCATGATTAACTTCAGATAACAAGAATATGCATGCACCGGTGATTAATTTCACCTCAAATTTTTCATAAAAGCTTCTGCATAGAGCTACATACTTGCTGCATTTTCAGCTCACAGTTCAATGGCTGCTGCCAAAAATTTATTCTGAGGCTAACACACCCCCTGCTGGATAGGTTTAAAATAGTGATCCAATTCAAAATGCCCTGGATTGCTTCTCAAAAGGACATCTCTTCCCTGGCTTTGTAGACACCACAGAAGAGCGATTGTCATGTCTCTAACCAGAAGGCTTACTGTTAATTCTGGCAGAATTAACACCATGATTTACTACATGTCCAAGAAAACATCAGTAATCTGGGAAGGGATGACAAAGGAAAAAGTCCAACTTAATAGAAACTGAAGACATCAGAAAAAGAGTCAAAATGTTAATTTTCATGTCTGAAAACATCTTTCTCTTGTGTAGCTCATTAATGCTGGGCACCCTTTCCTTCTCCAGTGCTTATTAAAAAAAAAAAATTTTAAAAAATCATTGTTTGGATTAAATCTCGGCTTGCAAAAAATGCCATTAATAACAGGAACAAGCATGCTATCTTTCATTTTATCCCAAAACACACATTACTCCTTAAAAAGACAAATGAGCCAGACTTAAATAAAATAACCATATCCTGATTAATGTTGCATCATCTGGAAACCCTTACCTAAAAGAAATAGATATCCTATATTGAGCTCTAGTTAGCATTTGAAAGAAAAAGGGATCCAACTCTTAAATCAGCAAATTTTATCAGCTGAGGCATGCACCCCTAATGCTTTTGAAAGCTTATTAAGACAAACATGTTGCCATGCAGACTTCAGAAAAAGGTTCAGGCCCCCAAAATAAGAAAAAGACAGAGCTCCTTGCTCCAACTGCTCCATCCTCTAAAATAATTTAACAAGTTACTTAACATTTGCCCAGAAGAGATTCCCCAGATACGACTTCCGGTGGATCCTTTAATCCTAGCATTCTTTCTTTGGATGCAAACCTAAATGTTAGTTCATTTTGCAGGTAGCTCCTCCTTCTGCCAGGCAATTCGTATCAAAGCTATTCCAGGATCCTGTTTCCATTGTAGCTAATTCTCTCTCCTCTCAGTTGACATTATGCCAATCATGTCAAAGAACAGAAACTAAAAACTCAAGGGCATAGTGAAATGAATTGTTGGAAACTGATGCAGGCTGACCAGCAAACAGATGGCCAGCAAAACCACAAGAACCAAATGGGATGGGAAGCTGATAAATGATTAATAGTACAGGTCAGCTTCACTTTGGAGGTGTCTCATCAAAAGTTGTTTACTTTGTAAACTTTAGAGGAGTTGTCTTGTTCTACCCTGACCTGCAGGTGTACCCAGATTTCACCTTCAATACTGCAAAGTGCTTTCATCAGTAATGTGAAGTCACAACAGCAAATTAGGTGGGCCAAGGATTCCTCCCATCCCCTCTACCAGACTGCAGTTCTCAGAATTCATTAGCTACAGAGCTCATCCTTTCCTCAAAATCCAGGAAGACAGAGATGTGGGACCTGAGGAGTACAATGGGGGCTTGCTAAGTATTCAGATGGTCAAACGGTCTATTTTAGCTTCCTTCTTGTCCCTGAAAAAACACCTATTAAGGGTATCTAATACACTGGACTGTTAAAACACTAACTGTAAATGACAAGGACTCTCCTAATTTAAGATACCTTTTGTAACTGCTTACTGGAATGCACATGAAGTTTTTTTCCTCACCCCACAGTTAAGGGATTTACTCAATCACGTACCGTTCCTACCAGTGGATACAGGAATCCAGCACCAACGCTGGCCCGAATGTCTCGGATTGGCAGAGTAAAACCCATAGGTGCTCCTTTTTGTTCAGGGTCATGAGACAACGACAAGTGAGTTTTAGCCATGCAGATTGGCAGGTTTCCAAATCCCTGGGAAAGGCAATGAAAAGAGAGAGAGAAAGAGGAGAGAGATAAGTGAAAAAACAGTAACTTTTCCTGTCCACAAATGTAATTGCTCTATTCTGCCATTCTCTGCAGACATCAGACATTTTATTAGGACATTTTACTCCTCACGATGTGCTTCATCCACAGCTTGTCAGATCTGTTTACCATTCTGCATCCCCACTCCTTCTCTCTCAAACTCTCTTCCTGTCCCCTGCTAAGTATTAAAGGAAGAACCACCATGGCCCCCAGCACATTCAACGGAGGAAAAAAGTTAATGGTATGGAAGTGCTAGATATACAACCTTGGTAGCTAACTTAGTTTCTACTCTCTTCCCAAAATGTTAATTTAAACAGCTCAGAACTAAAGTTCTTGTTCAGCTGAGGTCAGTTAATTAGAAATGTTTGATCAATATAATTGCACGTCATGAGGAAGTGGCAATCACATGCCTACAGTATTTTGATGGGCTTGTAAAGGAATATACAAGAAACACGAAAGCGAGAAACTATATATGCCAGTAGTAAATGGACTGCAAAAGCAAAATTATTTGAGCATGCTGTAAACAAAGAATGGCTAGTTCTCACATTGCTCCTCTTCAAAGTCCTTTACAGACTTTCATTAATGCAGAAGTGGGTAAATTCACAAGAAAGTCATGCTAGAGAAGAGTAAAAGCAACGCAACAACCAGAAAGCATCTAATTCAACCACCAGACGCCAGGTTCAAAACTTATAAAAGTAGTGTTTTTTCTACAAGAAGTATTGTTTTCCCCAACATAACTGCGACTGCCAAAAATACATATGCATTCAAAAACCTGATTAGGCAATTCAGTGGAACAAGATTTAAAAAAATAACCATCAGAGACTATTTAGCACCAGTGTGACCACTTGTAGTTCCCCAATTCCCAAACTGCTGAAGGATTGGAGAACACAGTAGAGAAAGATCACTGAATCCTCCTGCCCTTCTCTCCCCATACACTACCACAGATGTGCTACTGGGCCAGATGAGTTCTGTCCTCTCCACTAGAAGCCAGGGCCAGTTTCTCCCTCCACCTACCACCTCCTCTTCCTCTAATGAGTCCTGGACAAGGACATGATTTGAGTGATGATTCCCTCCACACACAGTTTGAACACCACTGTTCAATATGAACATGTTAAATGAAAAGCACCAGTGGTATCAGGTGACATGGAAAACTCACTTGCTTAGTGTACAAGGCGACTTTCTCCTGTGCTTCTGGAAGTAGCTCAATGTCACTTGCCCCGTAGATCTGCTGTGCAATAAGCTTGATCTTATCTATAACAGGGAGCTAGAAAAAGAAGACAGGCAAGTCAGTGTGGCCAAACTACAAAGAGCGGTAACATCACAGCAGCTTCACAATCCTTCATACGTGTTGTGCAATGCCCATCTGCAGATACAAGAGCTATTCCTATTTGCTGTAGAACAAAGCTGTACAGTAATTTGAGGGTTTTCAAAACACATTTCATTTATCTTGCTGCAGTTGCTTCTCTTGGTAAGAGGGCAAAACTAGTTTACTACAGTCAGAAACAAAAAGATACACAACAGTATTTCTCATAAGCTGTGCTTGCATGTTAATTATCCCACTGCAAAAGAGACATCTTGATTCCCTCTGAACTCTAAGTCAAAAAATGAACAAAAATAATTTGAGGGAATACAAATTAATGGTTAAATAAGAGCACAAATAAGAGGTTAAAGAGAAAAATTGAAAGCATCTGTTAAAGAGCCAAAATACATATAATGACATTGGTCTGTACCTTATTAGGTTCTTAAGAGGTGCTTGCTATTAAAGGAGGACTCAGGCCATAACCTGGAAACTAACAGTGACTTCATTACCTCCAAGTCATCTGTCAAATTTGCTTAATGTTCAAAATCATTAGAAATACACACACATACACTCTTCCACCCTGACCTGTAGTATAACTCCATATGGCTTACTTGCAGAGAAAAAAAAAGTTAGAAATGGACAAATTCTATTCCATAGCCTGTTGCATAGATTCCCATCCTGAGCGACACATGCACCCAGGAGCTCTGCAGTAAGGTAACAGGGTTGGTCAGGCTTGTTCCAGTCCGTGCTCTGACAGGAATGCATGTCTCAAGTTCAAGTACTAAACTTCCCCCTATCCTGGAACATGGTTACCATGGTAGAAACCTGTTTGTCATCTCTAGCAGAGTCACAGCAGCATCTTTGAAGGTCAAAAGCCAACAGTATTTCACTGGGTAGTCAGAACAACAAGAACTGTCAAACTAGGTATTTGAGACTGGTGGAATAAATGTTAGGTTCTAAAACCAAATTGCTTCTCAGTTTCTCAGAGCAGCCTTTCAGCCAGCCTTCAGCAACTTAAGCTAGTGAAACTAACTCCACTTTATGAACAAAGTACCTCTGTAATACTGCAAGTTCTTACCTCCACGTTATAGAGGAACCTGAAATTGCTGGGTGTCTGCGATGCTCTCTGAACAGCTTGGGCCAGTGCAATCGCTCCTTTACCTCCCTCTGCCCAGTGAGTGCACTCCACAGCATCGAACGCTCCTGCTTCCTTTGCCAGTTGTACTACAAGGGCCAGTTCAGCCTTTGTGTCTGTTCTTCAAGGAGAAAAGTTTGCATGTTTGTACTAGAATGCACACATAGTAAATTGTTTGTTCTAACTATTTTCACTCTTGAAAAGATCCAAAAGCTGTCCAAAGAAATCACAGAATCCAGCCTTCAGGAAGCTGCTGAGGGGCTATCCACCACAGCCTTCTCCACCTTAGTGAGAGAAGGTTCTCTCTGTTTGCCTCTGTTCCACAGAGGAACAGACAGTGACAGGTAGCTTCGGAACTACAGCAGAAACCCATGACTACTGACACAGCAGTGTTCCAGGCTTTCTGCCACTTCTGTCCCATACTGGCAATGCAACTCCTGTTTTCATAAGCAAACTCAAAAAAGCACTAGTATTGCTGATTTAGAGATGCTAAGGTGTGCTATATCATGTTTGCACATAACAAGCTAAAAACCATAATTTCTCTAGATCAGCCAATATGCATTTACTTTAGATGAAGAATACTTAGCTGGTTACTCTGCTTCAACTGGGGTTGGGGAAGAGAGGCTGGAAAGCTTCCCTGAGGAAAAGGACCGGGGGTGCTGGTTGACAGCTGGCTGAACATGAGCCGGCGGTGTCCCAAGGTGGCCAAGAAGGCCAACAGCATCCTGGCCTGTATCAGCAACAGTGTGGCCAGCAGGAGTAGGGAAGCGATTGTGCTGCTGCACTTGGCACTGGTGAGGCCGCACCTTGAATACTGTGTTCAGTTTTGGGCCCCTCACTACAAGAAGGACATTGAGTTGCTGGAGCAGGTCCAGAGAAGGGCAATGAAGCTGGTGAGGGGGCTGGAGCACAAGTCTTATGAGGAGCGGCTGAGGGAACTGGGGTTGTTCAGTCTGGAGCAGAGGAGGCTGAGGGGAGACCTTATCGCTCTCTACAACTACCTGAAAGGGGCTTGTGGTGAGGTGGGTGTTGGTCTCTTCTCCCAAGTAACTAGCAACAGAATGAGAGGAAACGGCCTCAAGTTGCGCCAGGTGAGGTTTAGACCGGATATTAGGAAAAATTTCTTTACAGAGAGAGTGGTCAAACATTGGAATACGCTGCCCAGGGCAGTAGTGGAGTCACCATCTCTGGAACTGTTCAAAAAACGTGTAGATGTGGCACTTCAGGACATGGTTTAGGGCACATGGTGGTGTTGGGTTAACGGTTGGGCTTGATGATCTTAAAGGTCTTTTCCAACCTTAATGATTCTGTGAACTGGCATCAGCTTTTACACACCAGTTCAAAGCCCTTCTGTCTGCATAAAAAGACCACACACAGATTTATTTCCTGAGCCATACAATGTGCAGAGCCCAAAATGCTTCTTAGCAGGGCGTAATTATTCCATACAGCAGACCACTGAACATAGCATGGTTGACAACACAGGCACCTCACCATCTATTACGAGCTCAGATTCCACATTGTCACAGGCACCTTTTGTCCACAGTAATTTGGCCAATCAGGGTGTAAGTGATGGCAGATAATAGTCATAAAATTCTAAGCTAATTTAACCTAAGGAATGCATTTGAAGTGACTAAGCAGAGCTCCCCTACTTATTTGGCATCTTCCACCAATGCAAAATGCTGCAAACAATACATCAACAGTAATGAAAATAAGAGTTTATGTTAAACATAGCATATAAGGTGTCACAATTTTATACCCATGGATCACTTCATCCCAGATCACTTACTTGAAAGCATTAACAGCCACTACTACTGGGACACCAAACATCCGTGCATTTTGGATTTGCTTGGTTAGGTTACTACAGCCTTTTGCCAACAGTTGAAGATTCTGCAAAGACGACAGAAAAGCAGCAGCACATTTTCTCAGGGTCAGTGAAACTTTTGTTCCAAATCCACTATGTCCAGATAATTATAAAAATGTAAAAATGGGAATGAAACTAAAGGCAAATCCCCAGTGCTGCTTTCTGAACAGTCCAGACCAGTGCATGCTCTTGGATGGAAAACAGGAAAAGGAATGACTACTTCCAATGATCACTGGTTTCAGCTGCCAAGCCAAGGTAAGAGAAATCCCTTTTTATCATATTTTTGTTATTCTTAATAAGTTAATACCCATGCTCATTAACTCCCCACAGTAAAGCCTCACTTTCCTCTCTGACACATTCCTCTTTATGTATTAAATATCATTAGCAGTGAATTTCACGACACTTGTTTGAAGTCTGTGGCAACAGCTTTTGGTTTACACATTTACATTTTGCAACATCAGAGACTATTCATGGAAATCCAGACACTTCATCCCTTCCTATGCAAAGAATATTCCACACAGAAGCTCCACAAGTAAAAAAGCTGCAGCAGTGTAAAGAGAGCCAGCCAATTATCCAAGTGTACACCACCATTCAAAGCCCAAGGATAGAAGCTGAGACTTCAGTTCACTTTCCTCTCTGCTTGCAAAGGAGAAGGAGAGGGAATAAAACCAAAAACCATTGCTTAGAGGGGCACTCTGAATATTTTTCAGAGACAATATTTCAGCCAAGCAATTATTCCATACTGAGAGGGTCAGGGAACACAGAGCAGGTATTACTATGAAAAATTGAGCACACAGACAATTGCATGAGCTCAGGAGAAACAAAAAGGCTCTGAATACTGGCTAGGTAAAGTACAATAAATGCTTGAAAGAGCAGAGCCAAAGTAACATCATAAAAAAAAAAAAAGAACATTACAGCCTGTATGAGGAGGCATTTCCCTAGCAGCTAAAGAAATGACACGCTAGCTATCCAGGTGTGCACTGCACAACTGCAGTTAGTTGGTCAACTGTCACAACAGGTAAAGAAGGTTACCTCTTCCATGTACTCCTTCGGTAAAGGTACCCCAGCAGTTACCTGGGGGGAAAAAAGGAAACAAAATATAAAAAGATGGAACCCCAAAAGATTTTTATCCATTACAGCAATTCGTGCTTGATTCTTAGTAAATGGCATCAAGATACAACATTGTACTCCAGGCTCCAGGATCAGAACAACAGTAACAGTCCCTCAGGCCTAAAGAAAACCTTGCCTAGTACTTACTGCAGGCCCTCCTCCATGCATTTTCAGAGCTCGGACAGTAGCGACCAACACCACCACATGAGGCCGGAGACCAGAATAGCGGCACTTAATATTAAAGAATTTCTCCATGCCTATGTCTGCACCAAATCCTGCTTCTGTAACTACAGTAGGAATTAAAAGAAAAGAAGCTTGTGAGAGGTTGCTGGGTGGAAAAATAATGCTCTTATTATATAAATCAGAAGCTTCTTCCAAGACAAAAATCCCAAAGACAGTCACAATAAAAAAAAAAAAAAGGGCAGATCCCTCCCTGCAAAACAAACAAAAAGTAAACTAAAAAACACACCCCACACACTTACCAACAAAACCCTCTTTACCCACAAGCTTCAGCGCTATTTTGTCTGCCAACACTGAAGAATTCCCATGTGCAATATTGGCAAAAGGTCCAGCATGAACAAACACTGGTGTTCCCTAGAAAAGGGGGTGTGTAGGAGAGAGACAGAAAGAGAAAATCAGAGGGTACAATTTAGGAAATCTGCAGCGTTTCAGAAGCTAAGTACTATGGTACCTGAAGGTAAAGCAAAACACAGATCTCAAAGCCTTCTGATCAAACATTTGTTATCACTAACAGGGACTACAGGGCAAACAGGATTATAATAATCTGCACAAGTGGTGCTATTAATCCTCTTAGGAAAAGGATGGCTAAATCCCAGCATCTCTTTGCCATTCTTCTGCATCCACAGCATTTAGATTCTCAAAACAGTTCCTGGCATTAAAGACAACAGAACAGAGACACAGCAAAGTTTAGTGCATTTCCTCAGGGTCATCCCACATGCCAATGGCAGACCTAGAAAGAAGCTAGCCTTCTTCCCTAGCCCTGAACCTCGGGCAGGAAACCACAGTAAACTTCCAACTCTAAGCCGAGTAAGCACACGCTGATTGTGATGAATGATCTAAACTGGTTGCTTCTTGGCTCTGAGAATGCAAATCATCTGTGCTCACCTCTAGTGTCTGCATGAGGTTTGGTTTAACAGCATCTTTCATCAAGACAGCCAGAGCACCAGTCACTCCCTAAAAGAAAAAGGGAGCAATCAGTTTCCAGATGGGCCAAGATCCTAAGACAGTTCTTATGCAGTGTCAAGGCTCTGCTTCTGTCCTGGTGAGCTTTCAGGACCAGAACCAGCAGTTGCTCTAGGTATAACTAACTCTAGTCAGGGCAAGGCAGAATAATGACCTTGACATTCTGTGATTTCTGCTAGAAGCAGCCTCTCGGTTGTGACCTTGCTTGGCCATCACTTTGTAGTGAAGGCATAAAGAACAATTGCTGTTTCAATGCTATAGCAAGGTCAGTAAACAGCAGCAGTGAGAGAGTAATCCTTAGGTACGTATGGTTTATTGTAGCCCATTCAGCAGCACAAAGCAACATTCTTGGGTTTTGCAGGTAGATTTGTCTTGGACTTTTTTCCTTCCTCATTTCAGCAGCTAGGCTTTACATACCAGACTTAAAATGTCCTAACAAGCTGCTACATCCTGCCCAAGTCTCTTGTGCAGAAATAGCTTTTAAAGTGAACCTCTGTGCTCATGAGAAGGACCAGGCAGTTATGAAAACCTTGAACCATGATTTCCTTCTCTTCCCTTTTAACTTCATCTGGATTGCAGCACTCAATTATATGAAAGATTTTTAAAAAAAGATATTAGCTGCTTTGTTTCATTAGTACCAATCTTGCCACGTGAAAGCTTATTTAACATTTCATGGATAAACTTTAAACTTCAGTCATCTCCAGAATAATGAAACTACAGAGCAAAATTTCCATGGCGACATTTCAGGCCTGTGTCACTCAGTGGCACTTCAATTCATGCCATCTCTAAAAACCACTTTTTGATACCACATTTCTTCCCAGTTTCTCTGTGCTTCCTGATAGCACACTCTTGATATTGGTTATACCATAGCAGAAGGACACAGATGTCTTATTGTGCCAGTCTGGCCTCTGCAATCACCACGTTTCTGCCTGCATGAGGAGTATGTAACACAGTTTTAACAATGCAAGCCAATGGCTGCCATCAGTGCAAACACATAACATTCAAGAGAACCCGTTGGACAGGTCTGATACCATCCTCCATTCTGCAGTTGCGATGGACAAAATTAAATATAATTAGATTTAAAAAAAAGTAAAAAACCCCCTTGAGATTAAAGACTTCTATCACCTGGACTCTACATAAAACTCAAAGCAACTCCCCACCCCAGCACCATCTGCCTCCACTGCTGATGGGCAGCAGGAGAGACTCCTGTTTTCCAGAACAGGGTTTAATTCAGGTACTTAAACTGGCACCATGGTAGCAGTAGGAACTAAAATCTCAAAGCTGCCTACAGAATTTTGGCACATGCCCTCCCTCATTCCCGACAAATGTCTCATATAAGGACATTTACACATAAATGGTTCCCAGCCTAGGAATTTGCCTACAAGATGACAGTCAGGCCACATTGCTAATCTACTGTTTCTTAGGCTTATCCTGAGAGGAAGTAAAACAAACAATCAAACAAAACCCCAAACACACAAGAAAACAAGAAAACCCCACAGCAAGATAGCAAGAGGAAGCTAAGTAAGGTAAGCTTTAGTGCTGTCCCATCCTGCTGGAAACACAGGTCAGGATACCCACCCTGTGGATTCTTCTATCCCACTGGAAATGTTAATTCAGAAAATGCAAGACAAACCTCACTAACACCACATGATGAAATTTGTAATAGTCTTGCCTTTTGTAGAGCAGGCTGTGAAATATCTACTATACAGGACAGCAGTAAGCACCAATATCATACCTCTGTTGACTAGTGCAACAGTCCTGAGCCTGTTCTCTGTCTTGAGGCCAAATGACAGGGCCCAGTTCACGTACAGGGCTAATTCCCCTTCCCTTCTCCAAACAGGGTTGCCATCTTCAAAACATTTATTGGAGGAAGTGTCTGGGGCACAGGCTATTCCCCTGACACCACACTGAAGCACCATTTGGGAGAGTGTTAGCTGACACACTCCACAAACACAACAAGAACTGTACTAATAATTATTGTATGGACAGGTGCAAGACAGTGCTGCAGCTTGCAATTGCTGCTTAGGACTCTTTTACCTACTGGTAATAGACGTCACCAGTGCTACTACATTCAGCACTTCATGCAGTGGAAATTAAGGGTTTGTGTCCCTCATCAAAGGCTGCTTTATGGAGTCCTGGCACTTTTTGTAAAGTGTTCGGTTTTATAGCATTCACAGCCTCCGAGAATAAGATATTTCATTGTCTGTAATTAAATTTGTGTGAGGCTTTGTTCCTGCTCAATATTTTCCTCACTCCAGGGAGCCCGAGAAACAGGATGGGCATCAGAATGCATTCTGAGTTCTTCAATTCATAAATATGCTTTTTATCCAGAAGCCACCTTGTATTTCCCCATTAATTCCTATGGTGCTAGCTTCAGCTTGACACATCGCATATCACACGGGACCCTTTGTCCCTGCCCAGGACAGAGGCGCACACACACATTCTCTGGGTAAGGCACTAGCCACACTGTAGCTCCAGGGGTTAAGATTTCATCTTTGATCTGCTATATGCTAAGGTCTTTTCTGTACAGAAGTGCCTCTATGCTTTTCAGTCCAAGGATTTTCAGAAGTCATAGGAAAAGCATTTAAGAACTGAATGACTCTCTTACAAGGTCATCTGCTGTCACTGGTTCTCCTCTCTTGCTGGAAGCTACTACCATTCTGCCCAGTCGCTTTTTCATATCATCCAACCCATCAGAGAGTGCTAGAACTGCCATGATTTCACTGCTCACTGTGATGTCAAACTGAGCCTGCAAGAGATGAATAAAGAACATGAACTCATCAAGAATCCCTAGCAGCAATCCTTACCTCTGTTAAATTATTGAAACAAGGGCAATGACCACCATCATAACAAAACAAAACACAAACAAAAAAACCCCCACAGACATACAAATATAGAAGAAATCCAAAGTATTACTCCCAGAACATACTTCATTTGATTTGGCCATTTTAAACTAGTTTTTTTTCCCTGCAAAATTAAGTAAAAACTACTTATTCCATTGCTATTACATGACTCTCTCCTGGCACATACATTAGTGACTCATGGAAGAATGCTTAACACTAACAAATTGTATTTTTGAAGACTGAGCTTACTAACTCATCTGACTATCACTGAACAGTACAGTAAATGACCAAAAAAGAATAATCAGATTCTACAGGAAATGAAGGTAGAATTCATCTGACATGATACAGACACTTCCACTGAAGCTAAGCACCCTAGGGACATTTCAAGTCAACAGAAAGAGGCTCTTCTGAGCACTATTAATTTGAACTATTAATTTGACAGTTACTTAAGGGATGAGAGGAGTCACAGCCCAGATTGCCTATTTTACTCTATTGATTATATAATGAATCTAGACAATAAGCTCAGATACTGTGTGTAGTTTTGGCCAGTTATATCCCACCCAAAGCATCTGCAGTGGTGAAGATTAGCCATTGCCATGCATCATACTTACAGAGGGCACTTGTGTGCCACTTATTAGGCCACAGTCAGCCCAGTTTGGGAAGCCAACATTCAAGAGAGAACAGACAATAAAACTAAACACTGTACACTGGTAGCAAATTTAACTGCTTGGCTGAAAGGACTTTCTGCTTTCTCTTTAACAAGATACTGGTAAAAGATGGAAACATCTGGAGTTTCAGAAACTTGCTTTAGGACCACGTTTTTCAAAGTACTTTTTAAAACATGAAAGAAAAGGGAACAATTACCATTCGTGAGAAGCCTTTTTCTGTTGGAGACTGTCCAATAGTGATTTTCCTAAGGAACCTGTCATTTGTGTCCAGTACTGTGGGGAATGCAAAGAGAAAGATAAGTATGTTGCAAGTCGAAGTCACATCTATGTCCTATTATAAATGTTCAGCTAGATCACTGACGGAGAGAGTGTGGCAGTTTGAGAAACCATCCTCTCCTAAAGAATGGCAACTGCTACTCAGCGTGATTCTTCCCCAAAACTGAACTGCAAAGTGAGAATACCAACAGTCACATGCAGACCCTGTGCTGCACCCAGAGGGAGTCTACCTCCCTTTGTGTGCATTAACCACAAGTCCAAAGCCTCTCTGAAAAGCAGAGCTGCTAGTATTATTCTAATTGCTTTTTCACTGCCATTAGTCAATGTGAAATCAGGAAATTATTACAGCCAAAAAAGAAATAAAATTATAATTTTATAAGTTAAGTGATAAAATGGTCAGATTTTACCATTTAGTGAGAATAGTTTCACAGAACCCCATTAACTCAAATTACCTTGGAAACACAAACTATCAAATACTGGATTAAATTTGCTTTTTCTTATGATCAGTTTGAAAAATGTTAATTATTTTATAACATATTTCCCATGAGGCAAACTACTTCAAAAACCTTTTAAACATCTGGCCTTTATTTGCTGTCAGTCCCCAAAAGAGCAAGTGGGCAGATTAAAACTGAGTTTAAACCCAGAGCAGAACCTTCTCCTTGCTCACAAAGGTTTCTCAGGCAAAAAGGCTGTTGGCTACAGTTGCCAAACTCAACTCTCTCAGTGACTGACAAATCCACAAACACAAACTTGTACCAGTTAGTGAAGTTCTAAACTTTGTGAGTTCAGAGCAGATTCAAGCCCCTGCATCAGACCCTTTAGAAATGAGATTCCAGCAGCACCTGTCCCACCAAACAGAAGGAGAGGCCAGCGCTGGTCCTCTTTCCCATCTTCCCACGAAACACAGTTCCTGCTGCACTTGCAAACCTCTCTTGACAAACATTTTGTTTCTTAATAATTCTTTCACTTAATGACTCTTGTACCTCTTTGCCATGTTATGGTGCCTGGGTCAATGTCCAATCTCACAAATAGGTTTATTTCTTCCTTTGTCAAAGCCGTAGGATTAGTTTTGTTAATGCCCAATTTCTATGGGAGGAAAGGACAAATAAAAGACAAAAAGGTATAATGAAAAGATTCACAGAAACGAACTTTTCATTAGAGCAATGAGCCTTCGGCAGCAGCATGTGCATATTCAGAAATAAGGAGGGGCTGCCTTTTGGTGCCCCTTCTCCTAGACCCCACAACATACGATGATCCGTATCTGTGTGTATCTGGAAGCAGAGCTTGCTGCTGGCCAGCTAGTAAAGGGCAAGGCAGACAACAGAGCTCATTAGGGCAGGTTGTCACCAAGCTTTGTGCAAGGCATCTACAAAAAGAGTAAGAGAATGAGCTCTGCAGTTCCTTACACGCCTTGTTCTAATCATTAGTCTCACATGCTTACATCCATTTCTCATTAGTTTGCCTAGGGTCACTGCACACAGCCATACGTATTTAAAAGACACTGCTTTCAGCATGCTGGTTAAGCAGCACAAAGGAGGAATTAAACAATTCAGTCACAAGGCTGTCAGCATCCCAGAAAGCTGATCTTGAACATACTGAGAGGATGGGCAGTTTGCCAAGTTGCTTAACTTAGAGAAGAATTATCTCAAGAAGCCTGATACAAGCAACAAGCTTAGGAATGAGGAAAACGACTGAGTTGATTTATGAACGAGCAAGCTTTTTTAATTTAACTAGACAGCCAAGTTGTGTTTTCCTCCTGAAGAACAGCAGTGAAGAAGAAAGTCTGTTCTCTTCCTCTACAAGCACATAATTTAGAAAAAGAAACAAAGATATCTTTCTGGAGTCTTAGCATCCCGTTCACATCTCAACATTTAAAAACCAGAAGAGTGGTTAGGGTAGAGTCCCTCAGCAGTCTGTCGGGAACATCAAGCAATACGACGTAGTTTCTTTGCTCAGCAGTGGAAACAAACCACACATTCTCTAATGGAGACATTATAGCCAATTAATAAATCAGAGTTTTAGCTTCTGAACTAGTCTGACTATTGCTCTTGACTTCCAAATGGGCAACTGATCCAGACTGAATACTGTACAAACTGAACGAGTTTAGCAGGCCCTAGGCTGTCCTCCTAGCCAGAAGGTCTAAGCCCAGTCCAAAACTATTCCCCTGTTAATCCTCATTTTTTGCAGAAGTCAGGGACACATGCTAGTTCACATTAATTTCTGAGGATCAGAGGAGCTATGGTCTGCTCAGGGACAGCCACTCAATGACAAGGCTACTCATTTAACTGGGAATTCTTTTTGGGGGAGAGGAGGGAGTCGGCAATATAGGACACAAGTATTTTTTCCATTTTTCCCTGTTTTCTCAATCTGGATAAAACAAAAACTTCTCTATGTTCTCTTTTTGCTGAATTTTATAGATTGCCTTTTTTTTGGGTTGCATTATCTATATAGCTGCCACGTAGGAACTATTAATCCCTAGCTGTAATTGGGTGTTAAGGTACAGAGACTGATTCTGGTCCTTTCTTAAACTGCATTAAGGACACTGAATTGACACTATTAATAAAGGGCACTAATCCCTTTGCCTCTTCCCACTGCGTTACTCATACAGCTATATGATAAAGAGAGTTACATCAATGATTCTTCCCCTTGGGGCTACATCTCGTCATTTTCTGTGCTGTAAAAAGGGCTACCACACTTTTGCACACTTGATGTAGAAAATAAATGCCAACAGAATGACCTAGAGGACAACATGAGAGTTTCTGTAACCTAGCTCTGCCTATGTAAAGGATGAGTAAATGGAACAGAACCAGAAACCAATGTAAAACCAGTAAACTTACCTGCAGCCTTCGGATCTGAATGTCCGAGAACTTCCTAATACCATTTACAGAAGGCACCAAACGGCTGTAGAGAGCCTTGCAGAATGAAACAGGTAGTTAATTAGCACTGCTGGCACACCCAAAACATCTTGGCCAAAGTGGGCCGGGCTCAAATACATCATAAGAGAGGATCATACCTGGTCAGTCTGAGTTAGCTCATGGAATATACGTGCATCAACAGCAGCAGCGACCAGGTTGTTGGCTGCAGTGATAGCATGGATGTCACCAGTGAGGTGAAGGTTAAACTAGAGGAGATAAAACATATCAATTACCTCATTCTGCTGCAATTTTCATTTCTTTCAATTCATTGTAGACAGATGGAAAGAGAAGTATTAATAGTAATGTTAAAGTGTGTGAGGGTGGAGGGGGAGAGATTGCTCAGTGCAGTATGTGGAAGAGAGGAAAGAATTTCTCTAAAACAGAAAAATGCCTCCCCCACATTTATGTCATTTTACAAACTTCCAGAACCAAGCTTCCAAATAAAAAGGTTTGAGTTTTTGGTTTTGGTTCCTCCCCCCCTCAAGAACAGTTCTCACAGGCTCCTTGACACCTGAGAAGACCGTATGGCACATCTTCATTGCTCCTCCTTCACCTTCCTTCTGACCCACTCCCATTATTTGCACAACAGGTTTCACACATACATTAGCTGAAGCTGCTGCTGCTCCCACAAAGATATCTGAGCTAAATTGAAACTAGCAACCTTGTGTAGTGCTAGCAGTAGAGCTGTGGTTGCACAGAGCTCTGCATAAGCTAACCACTCAAACACAGAGTAACGTAGGCAGAACTTGTAGACCATGTACTACACAGTGACACTGCTAGTAGTTTTCTTGGTTCTATCTCATTAAAAGATAGCTGAGTGGGTTTGTCTACATGAGTTAATCAGGCTGAACTGACAAATCACTTGGGATATATAGCTTTGCATTATGGCAGGGGAATAAAAGGTGTGGTTAAAACAATTTTTTTCCTCTGTAGCAGAGCAGCAAAGGAGGAAGATGAAAAGGGGACATTAGAAAAGGTGGTATGACAGAAGACCTTACAATACCATTTTGTTGAAGCCTTGCTGCTAAGGTCTTAAAAAACATAGCTAAAAGCAGAATGCAGCTAGTCACACACTGATTATAAATCCTAATTAGTAAATGCTAATTGTTGTCTCGTTCTACATACATGCAAGAAGAAGCAATTATTACTACCTTGGTTCTGCAGTATGAACTGAAAAGTTTTTCACTTGCTAATCTTTTCCTAGGATGAAAGCTGCATGCAGAAATATCAAACGATCTATCAAGGTCATTACTGTAACTAGTCACTCCAGAGAATTCAATTATACAAGACATGCATTGATTAAAACACACCCACAAAACTATGTGTATTTATACCACGTGGGTCACACTTAAAGAAAAGTCCTTTCAGCCACTTTGGTTCAAGAGTGGTGCTGTTTCCCACTGCTGCACACAGTTGAGTATTTTGGCTCGTCTTATTAACACTCCCAAAGAGGAGGAGATTATTTTTCTTGTGACAGCTATCATTCACACATGTTCTTAGCACCTGACTAAATCAATATCCTGCCCTCTTAACATTTTTATCTTTTATGGACTTGCTGCATCAATTGGAATAAACAGCCCTTTTGATAATTTCTGCTTTTCTTCCTAAAATTGCCCTGTATCAATCTATAGTGCACGAGACAAAGGTAGAATTCTACAGGCAATTACTTTGAGAGTTGAGAAAAGCATGAGAGCACGTGCTACACGTGCCTTTCAATTCCCTGCCCCCAGAGATGGGATTTTACTTGTTGCCAAGACACGTCAGAAATATGCTGCAGTGCCAGCCCCCCACAGGCTGAGAGGTCTTGGCATTACTGATTCCCAACTTCCCTTTTCCCATTTCATGTTAGTAATCTAAAACACAAGTACACCAAAATAGCTCATAGAAAGAATTGGTGACCACCACTGCTGACAGAACTACTTAATATGATTCCAAAACGTATTAAGTCATTATCATCCTCATTTCAGTGCTGGGAAAAAGAGGCACAGGATGTACTTTGCTCAAGGGTATACAGCAATTCAAGGCAGAGAAAGGGAAGAAACAGAGGAACTGGGAATTCCTCGTTCTATGAAGTTTCCTGACCATGCAGGCATCCTTCTGAAACAACCAAAGATTTTTTTTTTTTTTTTTTTAAAAAAAGGCTTTGAAATCAAGCATCCCGTTCTCGGGAGTGCTACACTGGGCCATAAACAAGAAAGATTTTGTAAGTTATCTGACTGCAGTATTTCTTCAAGGTCTGTGAGCTGTATGTGCAATGTATAAAGAATTACCTCTTCCATGGGGATAACTTGACAATAGCCACCACCTGCAGCTCCACCTACAGAGAGACAATAGTCAAATCGTGCAAATAAAGGTGTCTCTAGCCCAGAGTGGTATTGCACGTGTTTGCTTAATGACTTTAAGAAGGCAGCCACTGTCGAGCAGCTTAGTTTAAATCCCAGCACAGCACTTGAAGACAACACCGAAGAACTTACCTAAGGTTTTTCTCTCTTAAAAGAAACCAGTTGTAACTGAGAATTATGTAAAACTACAATGCAGCAGAATAAAATCTCTGAATGCCATCTTTCCCCATCTAGTCCAACTGGAAGCAATAGAACAGATACCTTTTATACCAAAGGTTGGTCCCTGAGAAGGCTGTCGAACACAGGCAAAGACATTCTGGTGAAGGTGTGCTCCTAAGGCTTGAACAAGACCAACAGTGGTGGTGCTTTTCCCCTCTCCTAGGGGAGTAGGAGTTATCCTGCAGTGAAAAAGCAGAACAGACAAAATTAAACCGTTGTAGTGGGTAAGATTCAAAACACAGGGATAAAACAGTCACCCAGTGATTGCAGTTAATGCCAATTCAATTGGCTCAGACTTCAGCTAACCTTCATCAGTTTGGAACTGGAATGAGATTGGCAAATTATCACACAACTGTCAAAGACTTTCCTCTGAAACAACTAGCAAGTCACTGTTGAAAGCAGGCTACTAGACTAGGAGAACTTTGAATACGATCCAGTCTGCCCTTCATAACCCTGACCTGCGGACCAAAACTATTCACCTCCAGGAGAAAATTTCCCAAACCACTAGATTTTCTCAGTGTGATTTACTAAAACCCAAAGCACTCCATACAGTCACCTTACCAAAGGACAATACAATGACAAGTCACGCTAATAAAATTTCTTTTCACTTTGACATCATGTAAGTGATGCCTCAGTTAAGGAAGTACCTACCCAGTAACAACAATGTATTTGCCATCTGGTTGGTTCTTCAGCCGCTTCAGAGCCGACAGGTGAACCTTGGCTTTAGTTTGGCCGTAGAGTTCCACCTCATCAGGGAGCAGGCCAACTTCTTTTGCAACTTGATCAATGGGTTTGGGTATGCAAGACTGCGATATTTCAATATCACTTAAAGAAAGAGAGCAAGGTCAATCTATAACCCAAAGACTTCTCACAAATTCCCTGCTTCTGGATGGCATAAACCACAAACATCTAATGTATATTTTAAAATTAAAGCTTTAACCCCTCCTTGTTAAATGAATCAATCCCACTGATACTGGCTGCATTAGAATAGACACATCCTCAGAGTTGCCTTTTTTAAAACAAAACAACAAAAAGAACCAACCAAACAACAAACCCACCCACACCAACCCTCCCCTGACTCCTCCCACCCCAAGAATGCCTTTTTTTGTAGGCAATGTGTTATGCTCCCTTACAATGTTTTGTATATTTTCAACTGCTCTCTGGGGACTTGACACCAACAACTCCTACTTCAAGATGCTAGGTTTTTGACATGTCAGACAGAGTTTTCCAAAATACAAACGTCCTTCTATTTGCTGAATCAGCAACTATCTAGGTGGGCTAAAGAGTCTGTGGAAGTCCATGTTTACGCCTTAATATTATCAAGATGACCCAAGCCAACACTTCAACATATGTCACAGCACCACTGCAGGTTAGCATTTCTCCCTTAGGAAAGCCTCATTGTGCTTCCTCTATTTCTCCACAAACTTCAGCACTAGCTACAGTCTACATACATGCATGTCATATATTATGCAAAGCTTGGGAACAGAAGTGAATACTATACAGCATGAATACGGCCAGTGGCTTCATTTGAAAGCATTACCTTGGAACAGGCACCTTTAGGGTAAGCTGGTTATATTGGATGGTCCATTTTCCAGGCTGGAACTTCTCCAGAAAACGCTGTGCACTCTCCACTGTGCTCTAAAATGAACATGAGAATGCATTATAGCAACCACCACTGTATGAACCATGCTGATTAACAGAAAGACTCAGAAAGGTTTTCCTCTTGCATCTGTCTCAGTTTGGGATAAATACAAAGTGCTTTGATTAAAGCGTTTGCTAACAATCCAAAATGAGGTTCTGCTTGTAGTTTTCTTAAAAAGAGAAAACCCCCATCATTATCTATCTATCCATCTTTCAGTGTGTTGGATTTTTTTAGAATCATGGAATCATAGAATAGTTTGGGTTGGAAGGGACCTTTAAAGGTCATCTAGTCCAACCCCCCTGCAATGAGCAAGGGCAGCTTCAACTAAAGCAGGTTGCTCAGAGCCCCATTCAACCGGACCTGGAATGTTTCTACCATGTCTCTAGTAAACCTCTGCCAGTGTTTCACCACCCTCATTGTGAAAAATGTCTTCCTTTTATCTAGTTGAAATCTACCCTCTTTTAGTTTAAAACCATTAGCACTTGACCTACTGCAACAAGCCCTGCTAAAAAGTTTGTCCCCATCTTTCTTAGAAGCCCCCTTTAAGTACTGGCAGGCTGCAATAAGGTCTCCCCAAAGCCTCCTCTTCTCCAGGCTGAACAACCCCAACTGTCTCAGCCTGTCCTCAGAGGAGAGGTGTTCCATCCCTCTGATCATTCCTGTGGCCTCCTGTGGACCTGCTCCAACAGGTCCATGTCTTTCCTGTGCTGAGGGCTCCAGAGCTGGACGCAGGACTCCAGGTGGGGTCTTCCCAGAGCTGAGTAGAGGGGCAGAATCCCCTCCCTTGACCTGCTGCCCATGCTACTTTGGATGCAGCCCAGGATACAGTTGGTCTTGGGGGCTGCGAGTGCACTTTGCTGGCTCATGTCCAGCTTTTCTTCCACCAGTACCCCAAGTCCTTCTCAGCAGGGCTGCTCTCAATCCCTTCATCTCCCGGCCTGTACTGATAACGGGGGTTGCCTCATCCCTGGTGCAGGAACCTGCAGTTGGCCTTGTTGAACCTCATGAGGTTCACACCGGCTCATTTCTTGAGCTTGTCCCGGTCCCTCTGGATGGCATCCCATCCCTCAGGCCTGTCAACCGCACCGCTTGGCTTGATGTTGTTGGCAAACTTGCTGAGGGTGCACTTGATCCCACTGTCTATGTGATTGATGAAGATATTAAACAGTACTGGTCCCAGTATGGACCCCTGAGGGACACTGCTCATCACCGATCTCCATCTGGATATTAAGCCGTTGACCACTACGCTCTGATTGCAACCATACAATGAATTCCTCATGCACCAAGCAGTCCACCCATCATTTTTTGGGGTGTTCGGTGGCAGCAGGGTTTCTTAAGCAAAGCAGAAAACAGAGGGAGCTGGCTTACAGTTACTCTCTTCCTTTTTATCCAATCACCTTATGCATAGGTTTAGAATTACAGCCAGAGCATTGCAAGACAAGCCTGTTTCTCACTGTTTTGAGAGACCACACTCAAAAAAGCCAGAACAGAAATCCAACCAAAAAACCTCTGTCCTACCATTTCCTTAAAGTCCATCATCTTCCCCAGTTAACTGAATCCAAACTGCTTGGACTAGAAGTTGGAAATCCTAACTATACCTCTGAAAGAGCAGGAAGGAAGCACCAGTTGTTTTGGTAGTATGCTGATGGTCAGCAACACAGACCAAAGGCAAACATAAAGGAGGTGACCCACAGTCTCACAGTGTGCCTACGTACCTGCATTAACATGGCCACAGTCATAGGCCCAACGCCACCAGGAACTGGGGTGATGTAGGAAGCTTTTTCCTTTGCTGTATTGTACGCCACATCTCCTACAACTCTTTTTCCACTGGCCTTTGTGCTGTCTGGAGATTTAAGGGAAAAGTAAGTTACACATCACATCTCACCAAAACAACAGAGGCAGCACTGACTGAAGCTGAAGTCTTTTTCTCTGTCAGAATAAACAAAACAGAAGCTGAGTACCCAAGAAGCTGTAAAGAAAGATAAAAAGTTAAAACAAAATGACAAGATGCAGCTCTTATCACCATACGTCACTCAGAGTGTCAACAGCTCATGTAACACATCTTCCTATTAAGCGCCATTTATCCTCAGGCAGATAGATCTCCCTTTCCTTGAGGATGCAAGTATTTTCTCAGTGGCAAGTGTCCCACAGGGCAGTCTGAAGAAGACTCCCAAACAAATGCAGGGGGACCAAAGCACAGACCAAGTCTTACATCTGTGCAATAAAAAAACAACACCCACAAATGGGACATACAATAGAGATGTCACCTGAGCCATCCTCTCAGAGCTCCTGCTGTATTGCTCTGAAGAATTAGTACAGATTCCAATTTGAAGGAGACATAAACCAATGGTCTAGAAGAAGTGAGAGAAAAAACATGGCATGGCTGAATTGTTCAAAAAACCCAGGTTTACATTTGCTTTGTTTATTTTACAGAATCACAGAATCATTAAGGTTGGAAAAGACCTTTAAAATCATCAAGTCCAACCACCAACCCAACACCACCATGCCCACTAAGCCATGTCCCAAAGTGCCACATCTACACGTTTTTTCAATACTTCCAGTGATGGTGACTCTGCCACCTCCCTGGGCAGCCTGTTCCAATGTTTGATCACTCTCCGTAAAAAAATTTTTCCTAATATCCAGTCTAAACCTCCCCTGGTGCAACCTGAGGCCACTTCCTCTCCTTCTATTGCTAATTACTTGGGAAAAGAGAGAGGAGGAAAAGAAGATATTTTCGAGGCCATCTAGGCCTTACTATTGTATAAAATCACCTGCTTTTGCAGAAACTGAAGACAGAAAGTGCTGAGCTTTTCAATTACTCATTGCCATTCTAATGATGGACCACGAAATAATGCAGTTCACAAAGATCAGTCTTGTCAAAACAAATCTCACCGATTGCTTGAGAGCTCCAGCAGAATGATCTCCTTTCTTTCTAGCAAAAAAAATTGCTATATCCTGCTACACTACATGACCTGACAACTCAGAAGCAGGTATAGCACGTTTTTCCAGTGGTGACCTTTAAAGTTTATCCATAAAGAGAGAAAAAGACAAAAATGCATTAGTAAACTAGCAGAGTCATCTAAGGAACTTGCTGATTATAGACACAGCATATCAAAACAAGAAAATTTAAGTTTCTCTTAGAGTGGCAGATCCTCATTTCAGATATGAGGACGCTAGGGAACTTTTAGTAGTGTGCAAAACCTGAAGATAGATTTTAATGTTGTTACATTGAAACATTATATTGCATACAGTAAGCGTATGTTTGAACGGAATACAATCAATAGCTTTAACATACATTTGGCGAGGGGAAGGAGTGGAAGAGAAACCAAACTCCTGAACACCTGATTACGTTAAAACCAAAGAGAGAACAAAAGCAGCTCCTGCGAACACTAATATTTAGCTGCATTGTTACTGACAACTATCAGCTTGGATGTTTTGCTGTGTTTGTGTTTTAAGCAACACTTCTCCCGAAAGTTCAAAGCTTGAACAGCAACAGTGTTTCTACAGCCACTGTCAGCTTCGCTGCCTGAACTGCAGATGAATCTGGCCTTCCAGCCCAGACACCAGTTTAATTAAGGTTGCAAAAGGCAAATAACATAATCATATTTTCTTCCAAGGATGCCAAGCAGGCTTACCAGCCACCCTGGCCAGGAAGATTCCAGGCCCAAGAATGAAGAAAACAAGCGATGAATTCTCCAAACACAGCCTAATCTGTTACACAGACACATTGATGAGCACAAGCCAAACAAACCCCCAGTCCTGCCTCTGCATCCACACTTCATGCCAAGCACTGCTCAGCACAACTTATGAGCTATTCAATTACCTTTAAAACACTTTCCGCCTCTCCCCATAATTTCACCTTCTCAATATTCATCATCCCAGTCTTAAAAAAAATGAACTAGTTACAGAGAGTATCAGTGACACTACAACCATTCCCAGTGCCTGTGTCTTCTTTGGTCCAGTAGGTTCTCTAGCCAGCTGGAACACATCAGAGAGCATCCAAGGACTTTGAGATGAAAGAAGTGAAGGACATGCTGACACATATGGAATGAACAGGTATGATGATCTCCATCCATCTCTAAAGACAGTTGCATGAGAGACAGCCTGACTGCAGCTTCTGGACCAGAACTAATTCACCATCCTGCTTTTGCCAGACATGGGCTGGGAATATCCATATGACTTCCAAGCAAACTTGTGCCAATGTAGGTGCAACTGTAACATGTTTCTGGTGTATATCTGACTGCAAACACACAAGATCATACATGACTCATCTATCCACCTTGCAGTCTGCTGCTTTTTCTGGACACCACTGGGAAAGGTGAGGGATCCAATGCAATCTGATCTTACAGGCCTGCGATGCCAGCTTGCTTCCCAGTACATGAAGATATAAACAGAGCATCAAGTCAAGGCTTTCCGTATCTTTCTAGCTCTTCTGGTGTTTGAAGAGCATGGCACTGAGATATGCTGCTCTCATATCCCACTGTTCAACGATCCCTGTCGGCTGGGGCTGCAAAATCCCATAGCAGAGGAGGATTTTGAACAGGGTTGCTTCCTCCACCAGAACTCAGAGAGGGACACTCCAGAGACTATGCCATCTCTGGGAATACTATCTGCCTGCACTGCTTGCCCTTCCTGTAGCAGAAAAATTTCTACAGGCTTGGAATAAAGCATTCAGAGTATTTGCTGGACTAGCCCTCCAACTGCAGCAGTAGGGAGAAAAAGACAAATACAATACAGTCTGGAAAGGGAATAAGACACACTTGTCTGCTCTAATAGAGGTTTCAGGAGATCCTCTCTTCCTCCCTCTCTACCTGGAGACCTGGAAGAAATTCTGTTCAGCTGTAGTGCACATGAACACAAAGCCAGATGTGCCTAAACTGCCTATTCTAGCCTGCAAACTGGCAGCCTTGGGAGTATACAGGCCACTCTCCATTCAAAAGCACAACAGCTGCATTTGCATGGCACTACATGGCTATAACTTTTTTTAATTCCAACTTGGCAAACCTGCATGAAGTTGATGTCCTGATATGTCAAATCATCTTGGGATTTGCCTCTATAGGGCAAAGTGTAGGCATATTCAGAGATTGCTATCTCCTCCAGCCACAACTCACATCTATACCTAGGAGGCACCTAGCTGGATGCACTTACAGCTATGGTAAGATGTATGGCAACTGTGCGATTTCTCTCCCCAACACGTTCAAAGTACCATCACAGCTAGCAGCAATATTCTATCTGTACAGTGATGTAGCTGGAGAAACTGGCAAACTAGCTGCCATTCTTTCTGTAGCATTACAATTCCCACAATTCTGGCATGGACTTCCCGTAAGATTCATCTGAAAACTTTTTCACAACCTATCAGAAGGGAAGAAAGAGACAGCAAAACTCAGCAGCTTCGGAAAACCACAGGAAAAAAAAAGTCTGCGGCATACATCGTTTTGAAATCTGACAATTTCTATGGTACTCTATCAAGCTCTGATTACTGAGTCTCACAACACCATTAAGCTTATTGCCACACAACACTGACCAGGCTGGGTGTACAAGGAGCTCAGATGCCAGTGCACTGCCCAAGGCCGACTAATTGCAAAGAAACAGTAACATGTCCTCAGAGATGCAGTTCACATCAAGCCTGAAAAAAGGTCGTGCCATCGTATGTCAGAAACACAATGGTAGTTTTATTTGCAACATGTTAGTAGGGGAGACTCCAAGCCGTTCTGCTTCATGCAAATTATCAGTGACCCTGTGGGTTTTGGCAAATTGCCTAAGTTTGGGTAGCTTGGCACAAATACATCAAGCAACAAACAGCAACAGCAGATGACTTTTTAATTTTAATTAGACAGAGGACTAATGTTTTTAAATGCAACTCAATGTCATCTTTGAGGAACAAGACTGCTGAACAGAAATTTCTTTACATTCCATTAAATAATGGCAACAAAATGATGGATTAATTATGAAAACTACCTTTTAAAAGCCTTGTGGGTGTAGTACAGAGATAACTGGATGGTGACTAATTTTCCATATTATTCAATATCTGTAATTTGGATTTAAAATGAGATGAAAACAGAAATTGCCAGACTGTTCCTCCTTTATAAGGAAAGACTAGCTAAGTGAAACCCTACTCTAAAATCCATCATGTTAAAGCACTTTATTCTACGTCAGAGCCACTGTCACCAATACTCTTGCAGAAGCTGCTTTGTTTCAAGACAACAGCCATTCAAGCCTAAGAAGTTTAATGTTGCGATTCAACAAATCCACAGCTACTTTAAGAGACTGCTTGCCATTTATGTATTTCAAACAGAACAGCTTCATCAGATCTAACTGCAAAGTAATGACAGCAAAGCTGCGCGCTCACAAGTGACAACAGCAGCAAGGCTTCGCTATGTAGTTGGGCCAAATTACATGGATATTTTGTTGTAACATTTCCTAGGTCTCCTCTTTCCTCTACTAATAATCAGCCTCAATGGAGGCAGAAACAAAAATGCCACTGATCTGCTTTAGGACAGTACTTTAGACCAACTTTTTTTTATTCTGACATCTTCAGAGGTTGCCATCATTACCTAAGACAGACTTAAAAAAAGAAAGAAGTACGCATTGACTAGAAACACCAAGGAGACAGTATCCATGTACTTACTTAGCAACTGCATTTACATACAAATAAACACATCCCCACTCTTTATACATTACACACGCACCTGGCACATGGTTAATTCCACAGTCTATTACGATCGCACCAGGTTTGATCCATTCACCTTTTACCATTTCAGCTTTACCAGCTGCAACCACCAGGATATCAGCTTTACCAACCTATAAAAAAAGCGCCAAATAAACAACTCTGTAACACACCAGCAGTGGAAAAATGCAGAGCTGCTTCAGCAGCAACTTAGATCGGCTTCAACTGCAGCAAAACTGTGTGGTCACCCATTGCCATCAGAGGGATGGAAGAGCATCGTCAGCACTGAAAGGCAGCTAGCAGCTCCTTGGCAAGGACAAACTCCTCCAGCCAGAAATTATGGCCTGTTGTCCCACTCCGACCCTGAACTATTGCTAGTCAACACTTCACAACCTCCTTTGAACTCCTCCATGATTCCCAAGTGGATTATACAGACTACTTCTAGATAAAATTAAAGCCTTTTGCATATTCTTATCTCTCTCACTTCAAATATCCCTGCATATTCTGCTGCTCTTTTCAATGCTAGAAATATACCCAGCACTCAGACGGCAGCCAAGAACAATCCCTGTGCAAAACTCTAAGCGGCACCTCACTTGTGGCAGCACTGTCTTGTGGTTTTTACATCCAGGGCTGTGTAACATACACCACCAGGGAAAACTGATTGTAATTCAGCACTAATAGTTGTTCAGATAGTACTCAGTAAATTTGATAGATCTGGTCACAAAGCTGGTGCTAGAGACTCTGACTAACGCTCATTGTCAGCTGTTGCACTGCTTCATTCATGTTTGCTTAGGAAGCTGCTATCCCTTGGAATTTTTTTCTTTTAATCTTTAAGGGAGATAAACTATTTTTAAGATTTCATTAAGAATTAGCACTTCAATTATTAATCAACCTAATGACAATCTTATTGAACAGCAGCTTAACGGCATGAAGCTTTGCAGTGTTTCTGATCTTCTTTGTGAGTTATATTCAAATACACCTACCCTCTTTTCAGCTTTAATACTTGCCTACAGAGCCTGGCAGTGTTGATTGCTCTATGAAATCCAAGTAGGTGGCAGCACAGCAACACACTATTTCTGTCACTCTCACCGCTAAAGAGGAAAATGGCACCAACTCCCAGTCATAAAAAACAGACTGGGGAAAAAAATTGGAGAAAACATTTGGTCTAGCATTTCCCAGCCATTAAAGCAAAAGACCACCTGGCCTTTTTGGAAAAAACCAAAACATATGCTGTCTTGCAGGCCACTACCTGGGGATTAGGAAGGGATGATTAAATTCTCAGCATTTGCCCAAAGAAAACAAAAATAATAATTTTACTGTTATAATTAAAACCCTCTAATAAATGCCAAAAATAATCATGATCCTATTCCAGCAGAAGTATTTACACAATCATCCAATGAAGAGGACTGGGAGACCATTTCAGATGAAAGACAACCCAGGCCAAATGACTTAGAGTAGCAATGTGCAGCAGGCAGCACTGGCTTGCACCAGATAACTACAGCCTCATGGGTCCAGCATCTACTTACCTCCTCAGCCAGCGTCGAGGTCTTTGAATGGCAAGTGGTCACTGTTGCGTGATTCCAGAGCAGCAGGTCATGCATGGGAGCACCAACAATCTTACTGCGACCAACCACTACAGCTCTTTTCCCTGCAACCTGGATGCCTGCACCGCAGAAAGTTAGAAGAACGTAAAAATAGGTAATTGTGCATCCTGGTACAAACTAACTCAAATGGCTTCAGGGTCTTGTGGTCAGTTTAAGTCTGGCTCTGGTAATTCAGGATGCTATTTTTGTTCTCGGTTGTGTGTGACAGGGAATTGAGTTGGGAGGGAGGAAGGAAGGGCCATTTTAAAACTAGTTCTTTTACTATCTGAAAAGGCAGAGATGAAATGTGGCATCTCAACAAAAATTTCAATGTAAAGCACAGCCTTGCAATGTACATAATTTCCCTTATTGAAGACCACTGCACTCATGAATAATGGATGGAAACCTCCTTACCTGTCTGCCTGATAAGTTCCATGCATCCTTTTGGCGTACAGGGAATAAAGCAGTCTCCAAGGTCCCCTCTAGAGAGTTTCCCAGCATTGATGCTACTTAAGCTGTATTTTGAAAGGATAAAGGCCAAGTAAGATTCTTAGCCTCATGACCAACATTCAAAAGAAAAAAAAAAAAAAAAAGAGGTTTCTTTCTGGAGTAGCTGTCATGCTCTCCAGGGGTGAAGTCAAATTACCCATCAACATCCTTCTCAGGTGCAACAGCATTGGTTATTTTTTCTGTATTTATGGGTTTATCAGAGTCAAGTGGCAGCTGCACTATAAATCCATGAACAGCAGGGTCTCCATTCAAAGAGGCAATGCACTTGAGGACCTACAACAAGTAAAGACCAAAAACCTAATGGCGGACAAACTGAAATATGACTGATGCAAAGGAAAAAGCATAATTCTATTTGGATTAAAAGATACACATAATATGTTTAGTTATTCCATCCAAGAGTATAAATGACTCACATTTTTTATTTTTAGAAAAATACCTGTTAAAGTCTCTAAATTTTACATTGTAGTGGTTTAGTTTTCTTTTTAAACATAACAAAAAATCTCAGCAGGTTCCAGTTCTTTTTTCATGAGTTAATATCTATGGGCAATTTGTCTTTCTTTAAGAGGGCAAATGTAAGTTAGTTTCTTAAGCTCAAAACCAAAGTTAGGTATTTTTTTATTACTGGCTATATTACTTACATCAGCTTCTGTTGCTGTGTTTGGCAGTTTTATGTGATTGGCACTGATCCCAATCTGCAAATGAGAATACCAACAAATTATCTGATTTCTGAATTGCCATCAGAGATTGATCTGGCTATTCACTCAGTCGAGGCCAGTCACAGCTACATTCTGTCACACTTCCCAGGTCTACCTCCTGTTCCTGTGGCTACAGTCCTACTATTTGGAAATACCATCAATGAAAGAGAAGAGGAAAAATTAGTGCTTTGCCTACTTAGGTTGGTCCATACTTCAACTGTCCTATTCACCTTTTGACATGAACAACAACATCTTAGCTTGACAGCATACTGCCTTGAAATGCCAGCAGAGAAGATGCCAGCTATCACCTATGGAAACAGGGACTCATCTACGTTCCCAGCCCTGCTGTAGCATGTAATGTACCACTCAGTGGCAGATGCAAGGCAACGGCAGGTACAAGACATTCAGGGAAGATAAGCACATGGCCACAGGTCAGGAAAAACAGAGCATCAGCACTTCAAACACGTGTAATCTAGGAGATGACCACACAAAAAGTGGCACCAACCCACGCTGTTGTCACCAGAGTACCGCACTTGGCTAAGTGTCAGGTTGCACACCTATACTATATCCTTATAACCAAGAATTCAGGACAACAGTGGTGTCTCCAATATGGGCAATGCTTAGACAAGACTATTTGATTTGCATCTGTTTTTTCATATTCAGATTTGACCTACTGTAGGAGGGTAAAAAGAAACATTAAAAGTTTGGGCATTACCTCAGCAGCAGCCTTCAGCTTCATATTAATGTAGAGGTTTGAATCATCCCGATTTCCAACCTAAGGATGAAAAGACAGTTGAGTTGCACTGCAGATTAGAGATCCAGTCACAGGCTGAGATGAGCTTAACCCTTAGCTTCCTTGGTTTCCTTTCAGCTGCACCAAGGAGAAAGAGGTATTCTTGAATAACTGTAAAACACAATGATACAGGCTATAAGTAGCTGTGGCTAACAGGAGAGCGTTCTTTCAAGTAAGATGCAGCTAAAGACAAGTTGTCTTATCTCCTGCATAAACACCATTTACACCTGTTGAAAAAGTGCTCTCCAAAGCAGAAAATACTGCCTGCCATCTCATCTGAGGAAAGTTAAATCTCTAGCTAACTAACATGATCAGCAGGTGCGGATAACATGCAATTATCTGATTAAGGCTTTCAGAAAAGTTGGGCATCTGATATCCAGGAATCTTAATTTTATGCAAATTTTTGTGTCATGATGGAGAGATTTCTTCCACTGATGTTTTGAACCTTGAGAACCCTTGAGGGTCCTGGACCCAGGTTGAGGCAACCCCCGGCAACAGTACAGGCTGGGG
>NW_010542290.1:0-1482 GCF_000687285.1 Phaethon lepturus | reverse complement strand
GTCTGCGCTGGCTGTCCCTCTCCTCTTCCTCAGTTTACAGCCCTGAAATTCCAATTTAATACTCATGCAAAAAGGGCTGCAATAAATCTTGCAGTCAGCATTAAATATTGTTTGTTTTAGCTGCCTTGCACTTCATGTTTCCCCTTTTAAGGGGAGAGCCATTACGAAAGGTTAGATTCACAGTTAGTGGCGCTTTAGCTCTCCCTTTTGAATCAGTGAGGTTGCCGTTTTATTGCTCTCTGACTTGCACTTCAGTGATGAGAGTAAACTAGCATCAGATTAAAGGTCAGCAAATCCCATCAAAGAGAGGAATATTAGGGGCACAGATAGTTGGAGAGGCAGCACACCACTGGGTATTGACAGGGTGATTCCAGGGTATCACTCAGCAGAATTATAGCTGCCCAGAGAGTCAGTACTGCTTTAATGAGCCTGTGTGAAGAGGAAGAGGGTGGATTTATGTAGTTCCTCATAATTTTCTGTAGAGACTGTTATTGCAGACATTCTGTAGAGTGTTCTGGTCTTTCATTTAATTCAAAGGTCCTGGAGCTTTTCCATCCAAAGATTCCTTTCTGTTAGCTCAAATCAAAGCTGACATCTCTGCCTTTACCACCTGAAGCACCCGCTCGGGGAAGGGCTTTTCCTTGGCAGGCTGGAAGTCCGCTGTGCTGGTAACCTAATCTGAGCGTCCTGTGCTGGGGGCTCGCTGGCCGTGTATTTCACCTCTGGACAGGCAGCTAAAATGACCATTTCTGTTTCATTCTGAAACGGGCGTTCAAAAAAGGTGACAATTTACCGTGTGTTCTTCTGTGATTTCCGGGCTGGGAATCGCTCATAGTTTCTGCCCCTATCAGGTAAGTATTACCTTTAGTGCATGGCTTGCATGAATATATATGTGCTTTCTTTGTTTTGTTGAACTGCAATTAAATAAAATACAGACAGTGCGGCGAAGAGATGTGCCTTGCACAGCCCCATCAAACTACAGGCACATAATGGCATGTAAAGCTCTGCAAGGAGGAGAACACCAGGAGAGACAACAAAGTCGGCAGCATTTATTTCTGCTCCTTCCTCTCCCTTTGTTGCCAGTGTATCGAGCAGGAGAGCTAATGTTTGTGCTGGGCAATAACAAAAGAGTTCCAAACGTTGTCCAAACCCAGCGCGTTTCCTCTGAAAACGGAGCAGCTGGAGCACGTCTCCGTGTACCTAGTTACATTATAAGGCTCACTTGGTATTTATACAGCTTTTGTTTACAGCTTGCTAAAAACAACAATTTATGAGCAACTTTACCGATCAGTTTAGAATCTGTTCAGTTTTATTACCCAGTGTAGATATCCATTTATGTGATTTATTGGTAGGAATTTCTACATGTATAAAACTTTGATCATATTTTTACATAAGTGAGCGTTTTTGCAATGTGAAAGCAGGGGCCTCGTTCGCCTGATTTACCGCGGGGGAGCGGGCCACGCAGCCCGCGCCGTCCCGCTG
>NW_010542289.1:0-16930 GCF_000687285.1 Phaethon lepturus | reverse complement strand
GCATCCCGTCGCTCCCATCGCCCGACAGTGCCAGCCAGCCCGTGCCGCTGGCAGGCACCCACCTGCCGTGGGCCAGGTGCTGCCTCCCCGCCAGCACCCGCGAGCCAGCTGGGGAGAAATGGCTCAGCGCCGATCGCTGGACGAGCGCCGGGAGTGTTTCCTGGAAACTCTGAAGCATTTCTCGGGAAGTAACAGTACGGGTATACACACCACTGCCTTGGTATCTGATACGAGGGGACCTATTGCAAACGACCCAGAAATTATGTTTTATTAAAACACAGCAAAAAAACCCTGGTACATTTCCCTTCAATAGGAAAGCCATGCTGCTAGCTAGCTTCTCAGTGTAAATCCTCTAAAGCCTTGATGGGGGTTTTGGGAAAAAAACAACTCAGGTTTCCTCTAAAAAAAAATTATAAAATCTGCAGCATTTTTTTTCATTTTAGAAAGTTACTCATACTTGAAAAAAATACACACTAGGTGTTAAAAAAAGGAAATAGCTTTTAATCAGAATTTGGAAGTCACTGCATTTTTCATCAGTGAACAACCAAATCCTTTCTTCTTTCGTACTCTGGAGTATTAACAGGTGGCCATAGCCCCTAGCTGCATGAAACTACCATATGCTACAGAAATAAAAATTAGTAAACTAACAGTACAATGTGCCAGTATATTGTGTGTATATTTCATTTTAATTTTCTCCTTGGTGTTTTTATTACTAAAAAGCCATGTTTCGTGATTTTTATCTTAAATATCAGTAGCTTCATTATTAACAATTTTGAATTTTTTGTTTTATTATCGTACCAGGTAACTCCATGTACAGAAATATATTTTTGAAACCATATTTCAAAATACCACTTCATTTGTACTCCTCTATGACTCTCTATGCTAAAAAGTTAGCAGTTCCACACACTTTAAATGTTTCAACAGTGGAAAAATTAAGAAATTTCCTCTCACATACGATTATGTGCACAATAAAACATGTTATGAATCTCATTTAACTGTACAAATTCAGTTCTTGTTAAATACTAATCATCCAGAACAAAGCATCACATACAACCTTCTGGCCCCTTCTCCACTTGGCATCCTTAATAGTTCTTTAAAAAAATTCTGTTTGTTTTCCGCCATAAAAAGTATTAATATTTGACAACAAAAAAGAGATTTCGCCGATGCAAATGCTAGACGCATATGGAAACCACCGAGCATGTCTGCGCAGGGAGGAAGGGAGCAGAGGTGCCTTCAGGTATAAACAGGTGACGCTTACCCAGCTCTTCAGTGAGCCTCAGTGTTGGCTGCTACACTGAAGTTTCTGCCAAAAACCTACTAAAAATTCCACGTCCAAAACCAAGAGGAAAACATCCATAGTGTAAACCACTCGCCTGACAGTTATGGCCTTGACTTAGTCACCTTTTATTCGTGTGAGCAATCAGTACTCCAGTGAGTAGTTTCACTGGCTTCTTAGCCACAGTTTGCACAAAGACGTGCTGCAGAAGTGTGTTGTCCTACCGCGCTTTAGAGGCCTCGGCAGGGTGACTGCTGAGACTTACAGGGTCCAGCACAAGCTTTATGTTGAGGATACACCATCTCTGACCCTGTGCCACATTAGGCTCTTGGACCCCCCGCTCATGCTGTTTCCCAACAGCAACCCCAGCTGTCCTCTCCCCAGACATTCTGGGAGGACCCGTGCCTGGTAGTCGCCCCTCTTTTCCGCTGCTTCTGGGCTAGGCTGCTTTCGGCAAGAACTTCTGAAAACGCTGTATACATCCTTTTGCCCTTCATCTTGCAATTTGATTGTCCTCCCTGCGGAGGAGGACAACTAACCCTTCACCTCCCCGAAGGGTTACTTCAGGGGGGTGCACCTCGAGGAGCGGTCCTTTCCGGGTTACAGGCCGCTTACGCTCGGCCGCACAGCTAAGGTTGTTATCCGGGTCCAGGCCGTTCCCCAAGTGTAGTGCACTAAAACTATGGAGGGAGATAGCAGAATTCACTGATTTTTTTTCCTACCTTATTCCTACAACCTCCCAAACACTGAGAAAAACAAAGAGCCTGTTTCACCCAGCTCCTGCCCCAAAGCCTCTCTCAGTTTTCCTCCCTGTTCTCAAAGGCTGGTAGAGGAGGAGCAGAGGCCAGCTTTACTAACCCTTCCTTGAAGTACTAGCTCAAACCCACAGAAATCGATGGAAGGACTTCCAGTGATTTTAATAGCCTCGGATCACGGCCCTCAGCAGACATGATCTGCCTCCAGCGTACACCATCCAGGAGAAAGGAGGCAGGCAGGCAGAAGTGCCGTCTGCTTCCCGCTCAGGTACAACTGGTGACAGCTGAATCAAAACCGCTCAGTCGTGGGGGCCCCGGGACGCGCTGGCAACTTCAAAGACACAACAGAAAAAGCAAAAAAGCCCACATACTAATCTAGTTTGTCAATACGCATGGACTTCATTGAATTTTGTGATTCATGCCCCCAAACAGAGGAGCTGTTTTTTCCCCCCCCCCAAAAGAGATTGTTTTGATGTTTTCTAAATAAAGCATCTTCATATTTAATTTCCAAATGACACTTCAAAGCTAGATGAATTGTATCATTGGAAAGTTTTTCCATAAGCAGCTTTTCAAAGGATGCCAATTCCTGATTTTTGCAGGAAAGGAAAAAAGTCAGACCTAAAAAGCTGACCTTTTTTATATTATTTTTTGATTGCATGTTACAGCCAGTGTATAAAGTTAAGTAAATTATTTATACAGTACTCACCCCACACATTTGGTTAAAATGATGGCAAGACATCTTTTCACTTATGACCCACTGAAACTTCTTTGAGACACCACTAAAATCAGACCCTAATCCCCTAATCATTACTCAGGAAAAAGTTTACAGAAGCGAAACAGAAGTGTTACCCCAGAGAAGGCAGCAAAACAAGGCTATAAACTATATATGGCTTTTCCTCAGTCAAGCCACTCTCTTAATTTTTATCCCTTGGGTTTTGTTGTTTTGCTTTATTCATAGTTCCATGGCAGGTCAGTGCAAGCACTACTCAACTTCATTATCATTGATACATATCTGAATGCTCTTATGAACTGTATAAGGGACAGTATAATTCTGCTATTCTAAACATTTCTTATTCAGGTCTCTCTATTTAGAATCAAGTTAACGCTCAGCCTGTAAAATAAGACAAGCAATAACGGTTAATACAATTCTAATAGCCAAAAGACAATAAAGAAACCCAAACCAAAATAACATGTTGTAGAGAAAGTATCTTCCATTATCTCAGGCTCGCCGATCTGTTTCAATTTACATTAAGGAGATCTGAGACGTCATAAAATAAATGTAAGTACTAAGTTTCCAAGAAACATAAACTGAACCGTAATTCCATTGCACATGGACCTATTCCATCTTCTCAAAGAGCTGAACTGTGGTTTCCAGTGTTGGCAGAAGGCCCTCTTATAATAACATTACACATGTACTGTAGTTCCCTCGATGTCTTTCATATTTTTTCATAAACAAAATTACAGTGACAGTGCAGTTCATTACAGGAGGTTTCATTAAAGAGCTGTTTTATTTTAAGAGAACACCAGCAGAGAACTGTCTTCAGGGATGGAGCCGAGTAAAAATCTGATTATACCTCCATGAAAATCAGGCAGAAATTATGCAGGATTTTGACACTGTAAAACAGGAAAATCCTCTTAACAGACACAGAGAACAAACTGTTCTGCCGTGGCACCATGTTAATAAGCAGGTACAGCCCTGTCAAGTCGCTGCAAGGCAAGAAGTTTGGCCCCCGTTAGAGGTGGCCTTGCCCCCCTTCCCCCGGGCAGGCAGTGCCCCGGCCCCAGCCGCCGGAGCGGGGACCCCCGGGAGCAGCGGTGCTGAGCGGCAGTGGCGGGGAAGCAGGAGCTGCTCCCTCGCTACAGCCGGGTCCGTGGTGGGTGAAGCCCCACCACGCAGCCCAGCCATCTTCTGTCGCCATGGGGGCTGCACCGGGCTCCGCAAAGAGCAGCGAAGTGGGGCCTCTCGGCAATTCCTCTTGTTTTATTTTTCCTTCTTCTGGTGCCAGTAAGACCAGGTCCTAGAAAACTACTGCCTTTGGACAGATTGGCAAATTTTTCATCTTTTTGAGTCTGCTGCTTCTCTTTTATGCAAGATAACCTCCAGTTTGGGATTAATCAACTAAAAGGTCACCTTACCTCTCAGAGTTTGCAAAAACTTAATCCAAATAAATGCAACGTGGTATTTTTTTTTTTTTAAACTGTGTTTCTCAACTGAATCTGATATGCTGGCTCCTATTGTTACTGCAATTTACCTCCCTAGTATATGCTGCTAAAATAAGATAAAATCAACACCATCTGTGACTTCAGGGGATAGGTTGATGGAAAAGTAATTTCTCTTTTTTTTTTTTTGTTGACACTACTTTCACTCTGCTCTCTAGCATGACAGCTTCGAGGTATCTGTGATAAAGATATGCAGTCAAGAGCATCACTGGCTCAAAAATACTCTCCCAGAAAAATTGGTCCCGGGATTCCAAAAATCCTGTTTTTAATCTTCTCCCAGAAGGCAAACATTATTGCCCTTTTCTTCCCCAGGCTCCCACAAAGTACTCGAAGTCACACACAAAAAAGGATCTCCCTGCTATCATCTCCCCTTAAGGCAGGGGCACTGCTTGAATAAAGCCACCTGTCTTCTCACACACTGAAGTCCAGACACTATGGGCCACATCTGTAACCCAGCCGGTGGCACAAAGCATCAAGCTGTTACCGCTGAGGTATGACCACAATACCTCTTAAATGTGAGGTCCTTCCAGGCTGCTGTGTTTGCTTTTAACAACTTAGTGAAAGAGAATAGAGAGGGGCCGTAGGACAGATTTTCCTCTTTCCATGAGGTTATCAGATGGTTTTCCTCTAATGACACCATGAATACATAACTCACTGTGGTTTCTGAAACATGTTTAATGCATGGTATTTTAAGAGCTCTAGAAAACACAATATTAAAATTCTAATGTGAAAAATAACAGCATTATGGCTCATTACATTCTCTATTGCAGTCATATGAACTGTAACATACTGTCATCCTATCGTCTAATTCTGTAAGATCTGTGATCGTGTTTTACACAATGTCATTTATTTCACAGCGATAAGCAGGCTAAAGTCTTCAAGTTCTGAAGTAGATCATAAGTGTTTGCTACTAGTTACCTGAGAATGAGGCACACTCAAAACTAGATCTGCAGAATCTAAAGACACCGAAGAAAATCAAGTCAAAAGTGGAGAACACCAGCACCAAAGACTTATGTATACAGTGGGATTTCTATTTTCAGTAAGAGTAGTAGATCTTACACGTTTACTCAAAATATTTATATTTTCACACATTCTTAAAAAAAATGTGGGGTTTTTTCTTCACTCCAGACAGTTCTTGTTGCTAGCATTTCTAAAAATGCTCTGAAAATGCTGGTATCATCAAAGCCCTACCAAGACCCTCATCAGAGCACATCAGAACTTCTCTTTCAGTGTTGCTTTTTCCCTGCCACCACCTATGCCTGCCCTTTGATTAAGAAAAGTTCACATATTGCTAGGGGCTAACCAGAGATATAACATTTTCTTTAAAATGTTTTTTGAAAACACCTGTTAAGTATTATAATGATCCAGCATAATCTGTCAGAAAAGCACAAGTCCACATTCAAAGCACATTAAAGAACACCTGGAAATGCCATGGGCTTTCAACGTCTCTGTAAATCAGATAAATTTACATCTCTTACTTAGTAAATGTTTTCTCATTTAAAAATCTTTTATTGCTCTGACTACTCCTGCAAAAGAAGTAAAATGGCGTACTTTAGATATGCTGGTGTTGAGACAGACCTTCCTATTAAATTAAAATACTGTAACAAAAATTCCCAGGCTCGCCATGCTGACTCTCAGAAAACAAGTTGGCACTTTGGATCCGCACAATCGCTGGCATTTATTCTGCATCATTGTTTAGTTTGATGGAAGCAAAATGAGCCTAGAATCCTAATGGAACTGCCTGAAGTCTGCTATCTTCTCCAGCCCTAGTAAAATCCTCTGGGCACCAACCAAAACCACTGTAACCAACTTGTAATACCCAGCTGACAGAGTTGGAGTGAACTGCGTGTCTTTCTTGCCAGCACCCCCCTGCCCGCCCCGGGCATCTCAGCGGGGCATGCCTTAGAAGTGGCATAAGCTCATAGTGGTAATCCTCAAGTATACGTTCCCAGCTTTGTGGCACCCTGAGATTTAGCAAGACAGATGGCTGTCAAGTCAGAAGCCGTATCTACAGTTAGTGTTTTCATTATAAAAACAAACAAAAACCCCACCTTCAGAACCATAAGATATTTGTTCCATCCCATAAGGAAAAAGCCACAGGTGATTCAGCAGGTAATTGCCTAGGTTTTAGGGTATCACCAAAAAAAACCCCAAAAACAAACGAACAAAAAACCCCAAAATAAACAACTTTACCTAAAATAGCGAGTTTTGAACATAACCCTTTTTCTCGCTCATACAATGGATACAATGATGAACATCAGCAGCATTATGCTCATTTTTATTTTGCTCTATTCTCCCCATGTGTTTAATCTTTGCTGTGGAGGGCGGCCGATTTCCAGGCAAGCCCAAATGCATTCGATGAGGACACACAACCAGGCCTTCAAGCGGACAACCTGAGGCAGGTCGTGGGAGGCTGTAACGGCCAGGGAGAGGTAGTGACTCGGGAGCCAGTGTGCCCATTTGGGCTCCCAGGCCGCCAGTCTTGGCCCCTGTCCTCACTGCCACCTCCCTGCTCCAGGCGCAGGCAGGCGGGGGGGACCGCCTGCCTCGTGCATCTGTCCCCTACCCCTCCCCTTATTTATCGCTCTTTGGTACAAAGCAGAAAGAATCATTAGAGAAACCGCATGAATGTGCCTTCTCAAAAGGTATCTCCAGCTAATGTGACAGGAGTCATTTATTAGGCTAGACTGTACAAAGCAGTTCCCTGTAATTTAGCTCTTTTCATGCACTCTTTGGGCTTTCCTGGGGGTGGAGGGAGGGAAGTGAGCTGCTTATATGTTGGAATACTTGCAACACATTTTTTTTATGACTGAAAAGCAGTATCTCCTCTTAAAACATCACAATGTTTGAAAACAGTTAAAATTAAATTCCCAGTCAAGTTTCTTGAAGTTATTTTTTCCCTGAAACCAACAACTGTTTCGGGTCTGGAGGGCAAACACAGCACTAGTATGTGTCTCTGACTCATTAGTTTGCTTTTCTCCGTAGGATTTAGATTGACATCTATTGGCCTCACTTGTGACACAACGGCCCAGTTCTTCAAATGTCAGCTCCATTGCCCCTGCTTTGTAAAGTTTCCCCTGGTGCAGCAGCTTCAGAGTCAGTGTTTTAAAGCAAAATGGTTCCGTTTAGCCACTAAGGCAGAGCCTATGGCTGTGAGAGCAATGTTCACATTATGTCCCATATTTTTTTCGTAACACAAAAAAGATCAAAGCCAACCTGATCTAGTTGAAGATGTCCCTCCTCATTGCACGGGGGTTGGACTAGATTAAAGGTCCCTTCCAACCCAAACTATTCTATGATTCTATAAGGATTAGGACTTCAGTCTTTTTTAAAAAAAACAGCTCTAAACATGTATCAGGGGGTTGATGCTGTGTTAGTCAGTTGATTCAGGCCAAAGAAATACTGGCGTGGGTATTAAAGATACATTTATTTACAGTCCAGTTATTTAGAATATACATTTTAATACAAGTAAAATGAAATTGTCTTATGCTTACATGTGTACAAATTACATCCATGTACACAGAATATAGTTGTATGTTTTTATTCAAGAACCTTTTCTTCCATTTTTCCCCCACAAAATTCCTGTATGTAAACTGCAAAGCCTGTAAAGTTCCTGGCTATCTTAATTACAAGAATGTACACAATCCTTCAATCAGAGGATCACAGCTGGCTACCCTCAACATTAGTTTCGGGTAAAACCACAAAAACGGAGGTTTGAGGTTTGTTGTGTTTGTTATTGGGCATTTTTGGCCATAAAATGCAATAAAGAGTCCCCTAGTGTACCAGAAGTTTGGAACAGACTAATTTAATTACTCAAGGCTTAATTTTAGGAATAGTTTGTAGACAAATCCATAGACTATTTATTAAAACAGGCAGATAAGCATAGAAGACACAGATCCACACAGTTTACCTTTTCTCAGACAATATATAGCGTACAGGTCAAAAAGATTTTATGACTATCAAAATTAGTTCTTCCTTTTCCTAAAGCTCGGGGACATGTAACCCTCATATTTCATTTGGGTCATGTGAAAGGAGCAAAAGGAAATTCAGAAGGTTATACAGGAACATAGCTCTTCCTTCTTAGCCACTAGCAAACTAGTGGCAAACATATTTTCTGGCTTCGTTTCCCCTCTGGAGGAGACAAAAGTAATAATTCTATAACCTGACCAGGTTCCTTTAGATTCTGTGTTCATCTGAAAAGAGGTCTTTAAATGTTAAGGTAAACAAAACTATATATTATTGGTTTGCACTCTTTTACAGCTTCTTATAGATGGTGAGCTATTTTTCCCCCCTCCCTTTTGCATGCAGACTGGTCACATACTTACGGTACCAGGAGCTTCAGAAAAGAACAGATTCATAAAGTAAAATTTGCCTCAGAATACCACAACTTTCTCCAATAACAGCAACCAGTTCAATCCTCTGACTGTTGCCAGAAGCCGAAGTCTTGTTATTACTGCATTTTGCCCACTTCACGGGTGCCCATTGTGACATGCCAAGAGGAAATGACCTCAAGTTGCAACTTGGTTTAGATTGGATATTAGGAAAAATTTCTTCACCAAGAGGGTGGTCAAGCATTGGAACAGGCTGCCCAGGGAGGTGATGGAGTCGCCATCTCTGGAAGTGTTCAAAAAAAGTGTGGATGTGGCACTTCAGGACGTGGTTTAGGGGACATGGTGGTGCTGGATTAATGGTTTGACTTGATGATCTTGAAGGTCCTTTCCAACCTTAGTGATTCTGTGATTCTGTGATTTTATGCTGTGAAAGGCTGAACTGTTGGTGCTAAAAATCTTACAGCCCTTCAAATTCCAGATGCCTCAATGAGGCTTTACAATCTCTGAGCAGAAGATGGCAGCTCCTAATTCAACAGCTTCAGACCTCACCAGTTCTAGAATTAGAAATATCTCACAACAGGCTGACCTCATTAATATGACTAACTTAATCAATTTTTCACAAACCAGGGAGTAGAGCTACAAGAAGTGGTTCGTTGTTCAATTTGAATTAATTAATTGCTTTCAGATGTGGCTAACGTTTTGCAAACGGTTGTCTTGGTGCTCTTAAAATTTTAGAGTTCAAGTTATGCTCATGCTTATGCTGGACTTAAATTTTTGTCAGTTTAAAGACAGGAAAAAGGGTTTCATCTTATTTTTCTGCAAAAGACTAGTGGAGGTTGCTACTGTTTCTTGAAATAAATTCATAAACCATAAAGGTGATTTAAAAAACAAAAAAAACCCAACACACAGTCATGCGTGGAAATGGAAGTGCCATTCCCAGACCTATATCTTGTCATCTGTAAAACTGTAACAAGAAGCAGCAGATTAAGCTCTCCTCCTGATTAACACAGGGCCTGAACTTCAGGAACCTTACATCCAAGACAACAAAACCAACTGAGACCAGGACCCAAACAACTTCGGTCAGATGGGTCAGATCTGAAGCCCTTCCAGCAGTGACTTCCTTGGCCATCCAAAGTTATTTCATTTTGCAACAGGCTGCTGTTCTGTATGTCTGCACAGCTCAGCATTTTAAGCCGATAGCTCAATCCTCTCAAAATCATCACACTAGGTGCCACGTCACCTTCACCCTTGACTGCTACTGACCATGTTTGCCCTGGGCACTAGGGAGAGCCGCAGGTCATCTGGGTTCTCCAGCTGGGGTGAGCAGCAGGACCCCAAGGGGAACGGACTGGTCCTCCTGTCCCTGAGCCGCATCTCCAGGGGACCCCGGGAGAGGTGTTATTTTTCTCCCTTCTTCACTTTGCCAGAAAGTCTTATTTACATCAACTTTGACAGGTGCTTGAACACCATGACATTTATAAACAAAAAGCACTGATAAATATTTTCAAGTAGTAGTAGAGAACTGGAGGCTTTTTTCTCCTAACAAATTTGTTGTTTCATACGTAAAAACGTACTTTAAGACAAGGCTTTTGTTTGCTTGCTTTTTGTTGTTATTTAATCTTCCTCCTACATCTGTTGAGTCTCACCGTCTTTGACGAAAACAAATACATCCTAACACAGGCGTAACCACCACCACCAACACAACCGCTGTAGCGCAAGCTGTAACTACTTTTATAAAAGATGTATTAACCAAGGGGTTTTTTACCTCTTATTAGCAAGATGTGATTCCACCTTTCTTTCCAAGTATTCCCATATGTTACTCATCCTGTCCTTAAGGTCAAAGTCAAATATGTTGAACTCATGGTGCATGGCGGGAAAGCAAGGGACAGTGGGCATAAACAGACACACGGGAGGCTCAGGCTGGATCTCAGGAGAAGTGTGCCCGAGGGGCTGCCCTATGAGCCCGTGGGCTCCCCGGACACAAGCCCCTGTGACACCCAGCCCTGCACAGCCACTGATCCTGCGGTCCCCCCCAAGGCCCAAGCCACCTCAATTATCCCTCCTTGCTACGATCTTGCCACCACACGCTGTCCATGGCTTTACTTCTCACAGTGAAGTAACCTTGAGTTGTCAAGCTGCCATGTTCGTGCTAAACCCTGAGGTACACTCCTCCCTGAAGACACAAGTGAGATTGATTGCACTGGTGGTTTGTTCATTTTCACAACTATCTTACCATTAATATCCTTCTCCTATCCATTTGCAACACCTGCTAAGCACATAAAGTTGATTATAATGTCCAATTCAGCAGGTAAAATCTTCTGGGATATTTTGGGTTTTTTTCCTCTTCAAACTACATAGGGAGGGGAAAAAACAATAAAAACCAGCAACACATGGGGTTTCAAAAATTAGTTAGCTTAACAAGAGGCAGAAAAAAAAGTCTAGCCTTGTCAGGGCTGCCTTGTGCCAGTGTAAAAAATTATGCAGTTGTCTTGTTGCAGGTTCTAATTTACGTATCCAAAAGCACTGTATCTCAGAGTAGCTTAAGATAGCTACATGTTTCAGCTTTAAGTGCTCATCAAGCCAAGAGATAACAGAACTGATGAATGGGACATTTTAGATCCTTAGAGAAATGAGAACTATTACATAAAAAGTGTGATTTGAATTTGTCTTTCTGCTTAGGCTGTGCCATCCTAACAGCATTTATAAATAGAAACAGAACCTTAAAAATCAAGAGCTGCCAGAGTGCTTTTTCGTCATCATCCCATCACTGAAGTACAGGACTTTCAAATCCATATACGTGCATCGGAATAATCTGCATGTTGTAGTCTCTCCTCCCCAAATCAATTTATAACTTACTAGAAAATTGTAAATGAAGTCATTATTTCAATCTGACAAAAGTGACTCTCTTGGTCATTACTCTATGAAAACTGAAAGAAATCAAGTTCCTTTAACTGTTGAGAAGCTTGAACATAAAATAACTGTGCGCTCCGAAGGACAGGTATGATATGCCATTAGTTTTTAATAAAGCAGTTTCCTCAGACTTGCTAAATTTACAGGCTCAGAAATCAACTACTACTGATGAATCAATATGTTTTCCCCTGCCGAGATGTCAGAACAGACAGACCTGCTCTAATTGGAAAACCAGACAGCAGCGGCTCTGTTAAGGCAAAGGCTGTATCGGACGTTAGAGACTGTAAGTCTTCATTCAGCCCTGCACCATGTTCTGCAGAGCCGTCGTTGATGATTCAGTTTAAAAGTGCATCCCGAGTCTCTAAAAAGAGAGAAGGAATAAAAAGCAAGTCTGCCTTTGCCTGGAATTTGGAAATTGCAGAAAATGACTGCTGAGAACACAAAGGCTGCTCACGGCGTTTTTCCTTTTGCAAAATATTGTACTGCATGGGACAGCCCTGATGCATGGGCACACATAGCGAGGTGACAGCTGGAAGGTTCTTACTCCTGCACTGTCCTGCTCCACCAGTATAATCCTGTCCTTCTGCTTGCCTGTACCAGCACAGCAGCTATAAGAGCCCATCACTGGTCCACCCCCCGGCCAGAGGGCAAAGCAATGAAGGAGAGGAGTGTGCTGTTCCTCTCATTATGCCTTCTGGCTGGCCAAATGTCTTGTCCCCTTCCTGTGTTCCTACACAGCAAAATATTTTATTATGAGAAGAGTCTGTAAAATACTATTTCGATTTTGGCATTGCATAGCCACTTTCAAGCAAGGCGGCCGGAGCTATGCTTTTACGGTTAGAAACATCCTACTGAGCCCCCCATCTTCTCCCTTTATGCAGCGTTCATTGGACCAGCGTTTGAGGCCTCCAGCAGAGGAGAGACATGGACAAAGTCCAGGAGAGCCCTAGGACGGGCAGGGCAGGAGCAGTGGCCCCTCTACGGTAGGAACAGAGCTTGTTCAGCCCAGGGAGGGGGTGGCTGTGGGGCCCAAACCAGCAAGAGGCACGTTCAAAATATCAAAGCAAACAGAACCACGTCCATCACCTGAGGTCTGAAGTGACCTCATATTGCTATGGTGAAAGATATACAGCAGGCATGCTATGCATAACTACCAAATAATCAGTCACAAACTGAAATATTAATCTCTCAAATCCTATTTCAGCTCAAAATGTACGGAAATTAACTTCTATTATAAGCATGCTTGTCATAGGCAATTATAACAGTCCCTCAAGGCCGCTGTTTTGAAAGCTTATGAGAGGTTCTCAGGTTCAACTTGCAGAGGAAAAACATGCTACAACTATATGTCCCAATGACCTACGACTACAGTGGTTTGTAGAATCTATTTTGCACAGAAACAGTTTTAAACAATCCATTTGTGTACTCCAAATAGAAAAGTGAAATACTTTTTACATTTATACAAGATAATTTTACAGGTACAAAATGATCTGATCTCAGACAAACCACAGAGGCAGTACTGCATGTACGTAGTTATCCAGAACGTTGGCTAAGTTCTACCTCACGTTTTACCTCGCAATGCCAAGATGAAAAAGGTTTTTCAAACATACAAACAAACTAACAACCAAACCCCCGCACCCATAGACCCCCAAAACAAACAAAAAAACCTCCACACCACCACCTTTCTTTTACAAATCTTTAGTACTTCCATGGTTAAAAATACTACAAGCGTAGTCTTATGTGGTACTTGGCCAATTGGAATTCCAGGCCTGCCAGAAGTGAAAAATGTTTCAAGACCTCAAGATTTGAACTTGATTTCAGTTCTAAAAATAAGGAATTGCCCAAATTCAGAATGGATGTAACACAGTTCCTTATCGAGTCTGAACTAGTTTGCTCAGTGCTAAGATGAACTTTAGTTTACACTCATATTTGTCTAAAAAACTCTATAAATTTGTCTGGAATTATGCCAGAAATGGTACAGAATTATTGAATAACAGACTGAGGGTGTTTCTTCATAATCTGAACTTTTTAGGACCATGTAGAAACCTATGTCTTCAATCTAATAAACTCACTAACTTAAGGCTTGCTAGACCAGGCAGATTTTATGATTGAAAACAAATTATTTTCTTTCACTCAATTTATCTTAGCATAATTAAAAGACCTTAAATAGTTACAAGTCATGATAGGGATCTATTTCCCTGGAAGACACTTGGGCTTCAAGTTTGAATGCTTCCCCACATAAATAACTACATATATGAAAAATTCCATTCAACCTAGAAGGGATGCTCCCTAGACCTGTTCTCAGGGTGCGGGATGTCAGCACTGCAGTGATTTCTAACAGAAAAAGGCAATATACTATTCAGCCCTAGTGGAACTAACTAAAAGGATAAATAAAGCCAGGAGCAGGGCCTTAGGCAAGAAGGTGAGCCAATTTAAGTCTCCCATGATAACTCAATGAAACTTTAAACTAATACTTCATTCTTACTGTTCCATTGAAACTAATTCTCCTGTGTTCAGGAATTAGTCAGAAATAACAGCTAAACAAACACAGTACCCACAGCATATAAACGTAATATACCATAAGAATAATATCCAACAGTCAGTCATCCACAAATAAATCTCTGTAATTAAATTTCTTCCAGAACTCAGTATGGGTACTGCTGGGGGTTTGTTGCAAACTTACTTTTCAAATATTTATTGTTAGCCCATTCATTTAAAATATCACTTTTAAAGCATTTGCACTAAATCGGCTTTTATTTTAAACATTTTGCTTTTAGTTAGGCTTTTTTATTGCTTGCTCCCCAGACAGTATAGCATCTTTCTCAAAACATTTATAAAGTACTCAATTGAAGACTGGGAGAAAAACTAACAGAGCAAAAAGGTCAAAAGCTTTTACATTTCTGGGTTCACATTTAAAGATTCTGCTCAATTGCAACCAGCTTTGGACAAGTTTAGTCACAAAATGCCGCAAAACCAGATTATGAGTCCTTTATCCCTTAGTAAATTTTTCACATTTACACAAAAGTAAATAATTGTCTATCGCACTTCTGAGATACACTAGGTTTTTAAGACATCCAGACACCTAGTTTTCCCCTAGATACATGTCTGAAAATCAATTCTAGATACTTTACAAAAACTGCTATTTAGTGGTGTGGGGTTTTTTTTTTTTCATTTAGATTAACAGAATTCTCAAAATAGTTGCTTAGCAAAATATTCCTTCAATTTCTCTATAATCTCAGAAATAATGGTTGCCATATTCCAGGAAGGTTTGAGGCAGTATTCCAGTAATAAGAAAATTAGGTGCACACATTGGAAGCTGGTTCATTTTTACAGCATTTACAAGTCTTTTTTCTTTGCAGTTACGGTAATCTGGTACAACAGTCATATCAGACAGTTATTCAAAGGACACTAAATTAGCTCAGGTTTCATAGAAGTAAAGTCTGAGGTTTCAATCTCACAAAAAATGTTTAGAAAATGATTCAGTAAACTGCCTTTGTTCTGAATTTCAGTCACTCTGCTATGAATGCCACTGGAAGGAAATGTGGCGATACCAGTGCCACAGCCCTCAGCCTTCGTCCTCCCCTTCCCAGTTTTTCTTTCCCCTTCACAAACCCAGCCCTAATTGCCTAGTGATTACACAGGGGGAATGATACTGTTGTATCAGGCAGATTTATATGCAGGTCAAGTAATACCTACACACGTGACTCCGTCTAGGAAACCGGGTTGGTCTGGTGCCTTACAGCACAGATGGCATCATTGCCTGTTCTTTAGGATTGATTCTTAAAATGACACTCTACTCTGTTACGTGAATTTTACGCCACTCTAAATGTGCAGAAAATGTGCAAAAATAAAAGGTTCAATACTCCTTGAAATTACTGAGCATGACAGTAATTCAGGTTGGAAGGGCAGATGACATCTTGCCCATGGTAACTCTATACTGGCCATTCCCAGACACCTTCTTGACCTTTACATATTTGGAAATCGTTTCCAAGAGGATTTGCTCTATAATCCTCCCTGGATCCTCCTCCTTGCCCTTCTTGAGGCTGGGAGCAATGTTTGCCTCTTTCCTGTCATTGTGAACCTCTTTGAAGATGACAGAGAGCAACCTCACAGTGACTTCTGTCAGCCTCCTTACTCTTTGGTGCAGCCTGCCTGGTCCGTTGGATTTTTGTATGCCCAGTTGGCTTAAGAGCTGTCAGACTTTGATCTTCCTCCTCTATGGGTAACTTTTCACTACCCGAAACTCTGCCACCTGTCTCAGAGGTTGAGGAGAGGGTAGAATTTACCAGGAAAATACTGGAAGACACAGAAAAAGCTCAGGTAGGTAACCTAGTCAGTACATCCCCTGCTCCTTTAAGCAGTGGACTCAGAATTTTCTAAGCCTTTCTTTTGCTGAAAGGTATGTACACAAGCTTGTACTTTTGGCCTTCGCATCCTCACAGAATCACTAAGGTTGGAAAGGATCTTCAAGATCATCAAGTCCAACCACAGGTTCAGCTTCATCTAAGTTGTGGCTTTTCTGCACGCCTTGTCCATCCGTGGATGCTTGGACAATGCCTCTGTGTCCCTCCCGGTAGCCCACATCTGCTACCCCCTTTGGTGTACTTGGTTTTGTGCGTGACCTCTGCCCGTGCTGACCTCCTGCCACGCTTGCTTGATCTCCTGCAGGATGGAATGGACTGTCCTTGTGCTCTGAGCCCCTCTGCCCTCCACGGCAGGCTCCCATGGGATACTGCAAAGCTGAAATCTGCTCTCCTAGATCTCTTAACTGTTTATTGTATTTTACAGAATTCTTGACATAAAACTACCACAGTACTAAGCAAAAATGCTAAAAACCATAACCTTTTCAAATAGATTAACTACACTATCAAGGTGTTTCTGTTGGACATATTATGCTGTCTTGTCTTTCTCAAAGCCTCAGATAAATGAGGAATTCATATATGTTAGTTATTCAGTAAACAGCACAGTCTCAAGCAATGAGTGCAAAAGGACAGATCTGTGGAAATGAAAAAATAAGAAAAAACAATATTATCCTAAAGCTGCTATTTTTGCACAAACAATGTGGACATGTGGGTTCATTCTGAGCTCTGGACCAGTTGATTTCATATAAAATTAATAATATGAGACTGTGCCAAAGTCATTAGTGAGGCTAGGCCGTAAAGTCAGGATGAAATACAGCGTTGTCCAGGAAGAAAAGCCAAATCTTTAAGTCATTCTAACACTTACAAAGTAGACAACATTTTTATTGGTTTCTCTTTGATCAATCTTCAGAAAATAGTATCCAATTGCAAAATTTTTTCTCTACAAACATTAAATTGTGCTATGTAAGCTATTTTTAAAACTTGACTGGAAGTACAGAAAGAAAATTAAGTCAATTTATGTATTGGTGTTTTGTCTTCAAGTGTAATTTTTACATCACAGAATCACTAAGGTTGGAAAGG